>NW_027669612.1:0-71647 GCF_964212035.1 Myotis nattereri | reverse complement strand
CTTGTAAGAAGCTCATGAAATACAAGTAAATATAGCCGTTCTATCATTTGTCTGTGTTCAATCACCGAGATTTCAGGTACAAAGCAGTAAAATGACGAGAATACTGGTAATGTTTACAATTCCGGCTACTTAACTAGGCGAGTTCCGAATAACGTTCTTTCAAACATTAAGAATTCTTGTTTATAGAGCTCAGAATGTGTGTTTAAAACGTTTAAATAATGAGAACACTGTGTATATTTACAGCTGTGGTTGAATTGTTTATCAGTTTTTGAATAAAACATCTTAAATATTGAAGTTTCTTGTTTAAACTTCTTTGAAAACTATCAAATTGTCTCTCAACTCTTAAAGTACACAATAATAGTCCCGGGAAATGTTTAAGAACTTGTAAGAAACTCATGAAATACAAGTAAATATAGCCGTTCTAACAATTGTCTGTGCTCAATCACCGAGATTTCAGGTACAAAGCAGTAAAATGACGAGAATACTGGTAATGTTTACAATTCCGGCAACTTAACTTGGCGAGTTCCGAATAAAGTTCTTTCAAACATTAAGAATTCTTGTTTATAGAGCTCAGAATGTGTGTTTAAAACTTTGAAATAATAAGAACAGTGTTTATATTTACAGGTGTGATTGAATTGTTTATCGGTTTTTGAATAAAACATAGTAAATACCGAAGTTTCTTGTATTTACTTCAAAGAAACCTATCAAATTGTGTTGTAACTCTTAAAGTACACAATAATAGTCCCGGGAAATGTTTAAGAACTTGTAAATAACTCATGAAATACAAGTAAATATAGCCGTTCTATCATTTGTCTGTGTGCAATCACCGAGATTTCAGGTACAAAGCAGTTAAATGACGAGAATACTGGTAATGTTTACAATTCCGGCTACTTAACTTGGCGAGTTCCGAATAAAGTTCTTTCAAACATTAAGCATTCTTGTTTATAGAGCTCAGAATGTGTGTTTAACACATTTAAATAATGAGAACACTATGTACATTTACAGCTGTGGTTGAATTGTTTATCGGTTTTTGAATAAAACATAGTAAATACCGAAGTTTCTTGTGTTTACTTCAATGAAACCTCTCAAATTGTGTTGTAAATCTTAAAGTACAGAATAATATACCCGGGAAATGTTTAAGAACTTGTAACAAACTCATGAAATACAAGTAAATATAGCCGTTCTAACATTTGTCTTTGTTCAATCACCGAGATTTCTGGTACAAAGCAGTAAAATGACGAGAATACTGGTAATGTTTACAATTCCGGCTACTTAACTTGGCGAGTTCCAAATAAAGTTCTTTCAAACATTAAGAATTCTTGTTTATAGAGCTCAGAATGTGTGTTTAAAACTTTGAAATAATAAGAACAGTGTTTATATTTACAGGTGTGATTGAATTGTATACGGGTTTTTGAATAAAACATAGTAAATACCGAAGTTTCTTGTATTTACTTCAAAGAAACCTTTAAAATTGTGTTGTAACTCTTAAAGTACACAATAATAGTCCCAGGACATGTTTGAGAACTTGTAAGAAACTCATGAAATACAAGTAAATATAGCCGTTCTATCATTTGTCTGTGTTCAATCACCGAGATTTCAGGTACAAAGCACTTAAATGACGAGAATACTGGTAATTTTTACAATTCCGGCAAGTTAACTTGGCGAGTTCCGAATAAAGTTCTTTCAAACATTAAGAATTCTTGTTTATAGAGCTCAGAATGTGTGTTTAAAACTTTGAAATAATAAGAACAGTGTTTATATTTACAGGTGTGATTGAATTGTATGTCGGTTTTTGAATAAAATATAGTAAATACCGGAGTTTCTTGTATTTACTTCAAAGAAACCTATCAAATTGTGTTGTAAATCTTAAAGTACAGAATAATATACCCGGGAAATGTTTAAAAACTTGTAACAAACTCATGAAATACAAGTAAATATAGCCGTTCTAACATTTGTCTGTGTTCATTCACCGAGATTTTAGGTACAAAGCAGTAAAATGACGAGAATACTGGTAATGTTTACAATTCTGGCTACTTAACTTGGCGAGTTCCAAATAAAGTTCTTTCAAACATTAAGCATTCTTGTTTATAGAGCTCAGAATGTGTGTTTAAAACATTTAAATAATGAGAACACTCTGTACATTTACAGCTGTGGTTGAATTGTTTATCGGTTTTTGAATAAAACATAATAAATTCTAAGGTTTCTTGTTTAAACTTATTTGAAAACTATCAAATTGTGTATCAACTCTTAATGTACACAATAATAGTCCCGGGAAATGTTTAAGAACTTGTAAGAAGCTCATGAAATACAAGTAAATATAGCCGTTCTATCATTTGTCTGTGTTCAACCACCGAGATTTCAGGTACAAAGCAGTAAAATGACGAGAATACTGGTACTGTTTACAATTCCGGCTACTTAACTTGGCGAGTTCCAAATAAAGTTCTTTCAAACATTAAGCATTCTTGTTTATAGAGCTCAGAATGTGTGTTTAAAACATTTAAATAATGAGAACACTCTGTACATTTACAGCTGTGGTTGAATTGTTTATCGGTTTTTGAATAAAACATAATAAATTCTAAGGTTTCTTGTTTAAACTTATTTGAAAACTATCAAATTGTGTATCAACTCTTAATGTACACAATAATAGTCCCGGGAAATGTTTAAGAACTTGTAAGAAGCTCATGAAATACAAGTAAATATAGCCGTTCTATCATTTGTCTGTGTTCAACCTCCGAGATTTCAGGTACAAAGCAGTAAAATGACGAGAATACTGGTACTGTTTACAATTCCGGCTACTTAACTTGGCGAGTTCCAAATAAAGTTCTTTCAAACATTAAGCATTCTTGTTTATAGAGCTCAGAATGTGTGTTTAAAACATTTAAATAATGAGAACACTCTGTACATTTACAGCTGTGGTTGAATTGTTTATCGGTTTTTGAATAAAACATAATAAATTCTAAGGTTTCTTGTTTAAACTTATTTGAAAACTATCAAATTGTGTATCAACTCTTAATGTACACAATAATAGTCCCGGGAAATGTTTAAGAACTTGTAAGAAGCTCATGAAATACAAGTAAATATAGCCGTTCTATCATTTGTCTGTGTTCAATCACCGAGATTTCAGGTACAAAGCAGTAAAATGACGAGAATACTGGTAATGTTTACAATTCCGGCTACTTAACTAGGCGAGTTCCGAATAACGTTCTTTCAAACATTAAGAATTCTTGTTTATAGAGCTCAGAATGTGTGTTTAAAACGTTTAAATAATGAGAACACTGTGTATATTTACAGCTGTGGTTGAATTGTTTATCAGTTTTTGAATAAAACATCTTAAATATTGAAGTTTCTTGTTTAAACTTCTTTGAAAACTATCAAATTGTCTCTCAACTCTTAAAGTACACAATAATAGTCCCGGGAAATGTTTAAGAACTTGTAAGAAACTCATGAAATACAAGTAAATATAGCCGTTCTAACAATTGTCTGTGCTCAATCACCGAGATTTCAGGTACAAAGCAGTAAAATGACGAGAATACTGGTAATGTTTACAATTCCGGCAACTTAACTTGGCGAGTTCCGAATAAAGTTCTTTCAAACATTAAGAATTCTTGTTTATAGAGCTCAGAATGTGTGTTTAAAACTTTGAAATAATAAGAACAGTGTTTATATTTACAGGTGTGATTGAATTGTTTATCGGTTTTTGAATAAAACATAGTAAATACCGAAGTTTCTTGTATTTACTTCAAAGAAACCTATCAAATTGTGTTGTAACTCTTAAAGTACACAATAATAGTCCCGGGAAATGTTTAAGAACTTGTAAATAACTCATGAAATACAAGTAAATATAGCCGTTCTATCATTTGTCTGTGTGCAATCACCGAGATTTCAGGTACAAAGCAGTTAAATGACGAGAATACTGGTAATGTTTACAATTCCGGCTACTTAACTTGGCGAGTTCCGAATAAAGTTCTTTCAAACATTAAGCATTCTTGTTTATAGAGCTCAGAATGTGTGTTTAACACATTTAAATAATGAGAACACTATGTACATTTACAGCTGTGGTTGAATTGTTTATCGGTTTTTGAATAAAACATAGTAAATACCGAAGTTTCTTGTGTTTACTTCAATGAAACCTCTCAAATTGTGTTGTAAATCTTAAAGTACAGAATAATATACCCGGGAAATGTTTAAGAACTTGTAACAAACTCATGAAATACAAGTAAATATAGCCGTTCTAACATTTGTCTTTGTTCAATCACCGAGATTTCTGGTACAAAGCAGTAAAATGACGAGAATACTGGTAATGTTTACAATTCCGGCTACTTAACTTGGCGAGTTCCAAATAAAGTTCTTTCAAACATTAAGAATTCTTGTTTATAGAGCTCAGAATGTGTGTTTAAAACTTTGAAATAATAAGAACAGTGTTTATATTTACAGGTGTGATTGAATTGTATACGGGTTTTTGAATAAAACATAGTAAATACCGAAGTTTCTTGTATTTACTTCAAAGAAACCTTTAAAATTGTGTTGTAACTCTTAAAGTACACAATAATAGTCCCAGGACATGTTTGAGAACTTGTAAGAAACTCATGAAATACAAGTAAATATAGCCGTTCTATCATTTGTCTGTGTTCAATCACCGAGATTTCAGGTACAAAGCACTTAAATGACGAGAATACTGGTAATTTTTACAATTCCGGCAAGTTAACTTGGCGAGTTCCGAATAAAGTTCTTTCAAACATTAAGAATTCTTGTTTATAGAGCTCAGAATGTGTGTTTAAAACTTTGAAATAATAAGAACAGTGTTTATATTTACAGGTGTGATTGAATTGTATGTCGGTTTTTGAATAAAATATAGTAAATACCGGAGTTTCTTGTATTTACTTCAAAGAAACCTATCAAATTGTGTTGTAAATCTTAAAGTACAGAATAATATACCCGGGAAATGTTTAAAAACTTGTAACAAACTCATGAAATACAAGTAAATATAGCCGTTCTAACATTTGTCTGTGTTCATTCACCGAGATTTTAGGTACAAAGCAGTAAAATGACGAGAATACTGGTAATGTTTACAATTCTGGCTACTTAACTTGGCGAGTTCCAAATAAAGTTCTTTCAAACATTAAGCATTCTTGTTTATAGAGCTCAGAATGTGTGTTTAAAACATTTAAATAATGAGAACACTCTGTACATTTACAGCTGTGGTTGAATTGTTTATCGGTTTTTGAATAAAACATAATAAATTCTAAGGTTTCTTGTTTAAACTTATTTGAAAACTATCAAATTGTGTATCAACTCTTAATGTACACAATAATAGTCCCGGGAAATGTTTAAGAACTTGTAAGAAGCTCATGAAATACAAGTAAATATAGCCGTTCTATCATTTGTCTGTGTTCAACCACCGAGATTTCAGGTACAAAGCAGTAAAATGACGAGAATACTGGTACTGTTTACAATTCCGGCTACTTAACTTGGCGAGTTCCAAATAAAGTTCTTTCAAACATTAAGCATTCTTGTTTATAGAGCTCAGAATGTGTGTTTAAAACATTTAAATAATGAGAACACTCTGTACATTTACAGCTGTGGTTGAATTGTTTATCGGTTTTTGAATAAAACATAATAAATTCTAAGGTTTCTTGTTTAAACTTATTTGAAAACTATCAAATTGTGTATCAACTCTTAATGTACACAATAATAGTCCCGGGAAATGTTTAAGAACTTGTAAGAAGCTCATGAAATACAAGTAAATATAGCCGTTCTATCATTTGTCTGTGTTCAACCTCCGAGATTTCAGGTACAAAGCAGTAAAATGACGAGAATACTGGTACTGTTTACAATTCCGGCTACTTAACTTGGCGAGTTCCAAATAAAGTTCTTTCAAACATTAAGCATTCTTGTTTATAGAGCTCAGAATGTGTGTTTAAAACATTTAAATAATGAGAACACTCTGTACATTTACAGCTGTGGTTGAATTGTTTATCGGTTTTTGAATAAAACATAATAAATTCTAAGGTTTCTTGTTTAAACTTATTTGAAAACTATCAAATTGTGTATCAACTCTTAATGTACACAATAATAGTCCCGGGAAATGTTTAAGAACTTGTAAGAAGCTCATGAAATACAAGTAAATATAGCCGTTCTATCATTTGTCTGTGTTCAATCACCGAGATTTCAGGTACAAAGCAGTAAAATGACGAGAATACTGGTAATGTTTACAATTCCGGCTACTTAACTAGGCGAGTTCCGAATAACGTTCTTTCAAACATTAAGAATTCTTGTTTATAGAGCTCAGAATGTGTGTTTAAAACGTTTAAATAATGAGAACACTGTGTATATTTACAGCTGTGGTTGAATTGTTTATCAGTTTTTGAATAAAACATCTTAAATATTGAAGTTTCTTGTTTAAACTTCTTTGAAAACTATCAAATTGTCTCTCAACTCTTAAAGTACACAATAATAGTCCCGGGAAATGTTTAAGAACTTGTAAGAAACTCATGAAATACAAGTAAATATAGCCGTTCTAACAATTGTCTGTGCTCAATCACCGAGATTTCAGGTACAAAGCAGTAAAATGACGAGAATACTGGTAATGTTTACAATTCCGGCAACTTAACTTGGCGAGTTCCGAATAAAGTTCTTTCAAACATTAAGAATTCTTGTTTATAGAGCTCAGAATGTGTGTTTAAAACTTTGAAATAATAAGAACAGTGTTTATATTTACAGGTGTGATTGAATTGTATATCGGTTTTTGAATAAAATATAGTAAATACCGAAGTTTCTTGTATTTACTTCAAAGAAACCTATCAAATTGTGTTGTAAATGTTAAAGTACAGAATAATATACCCGGGAAATGTTTAAGAACTTGTAACAAACTCATGAAATACAAGTAAATATAGCCGTTCTAATATTTGTCTGTGTTCATTCACCGAGATTTTAGGTACAAAGCAGTAAAATGACGAGAATACTGGTAATGTTTACAATTCTGGCTACTTAACTTGGCGAGTTCCAAATAAAGTTCTTTCAAACATTAAGCATTCTTGTTTATAGAGCTCAGAATGTGTGTTTAAAACATTTAAATAATGAGAACACTCTGTACATTTACAGCTGTGTTTGAATTGTTTATCGGTTTTTGAATAAAACATAATAAATTCTAAGGTTTCTTGTTTAAACTTATTTGAAAACTATCAAATTGTGTATCAACTCTTAATGTACACAATAATAGTCCCCGGAAATGTTTAAGAACTTGTAAGAAGCTCATGAAATACAAGTAAATATAGCCGTTCTATCATTTGTCTGTGTTCAACCACCGAGATTTCAGGTACAAAGCAGTAAAATGACGAGAATACTGGTACTGTTTACAATTCCGGCTACTTAACTTGGCGAGTTCCAAATAAAGTTCTTTCAAACATTAAGCATTCTTGTTTATAGAGCTCAGAATGTGTGTTTAAAACATTTAAATAATGAGAACACTCTGTACATTTACAGCTGTGGTTGAATTGTTTATCGGTTTTTGAATAAAACATAATAAATTCTAAGGTTTCTTGTTTAAACTTATTTGAAAACTATCAAATTGTGTATCAACTCTTAATGTACACAATAATAGTCCCGGGAAATGTTTAAGAACTTGTAAGAAGCTCATGAAATACAAGTAAATATAGCCGTTCTATCATTTGTCTGTGTTCAATCACCGAGATTTCAGGTACAAAGCAGTAAAATGACGAGAATACTGGTAATGTTTACAATTCCGGCTACTTAACTAGGCGAGTTCCGAATAAAGTTCTTTCAAACATTAAGAATTCTTGTTTATAGAGCTCAGAATGTGCGTTTAAAACGTTTAAATAATGAGAACACTGTGTATATTTACAGCTGTGGTTGAATTGTTTATCAGTTTTTGAATAAAACATCTTAAATATTGAAGTTTCTTGTTTAAACTTCTTTGAAAACTATCAAATTGTCTCTCAACTCTTAAAGTACACAATAATAGTCCCGGGAAATGTTTAAGAACTTGTAAGAAACTCATGAAATACAAGTAAATATAGCCGTTCTAACAATTGTCTGTGCTCAATCACCGAGATTTCAGGTACAAAGCAGTAAAATGACGAGAATACTGGTAATGTTTACAATTCCGGCAACTTAACTTGGCGAGTTCCGAATAAAGTTCTTTCAAACATTAAGAATTCTTGTTTATAGAGCTCAGAATGTGTGTTTAAAACTTTGAAATAATAAGAACAGTGTTTATATTTACAGGTGTGATTGAATTGTTTATCGGTTTTTGAATAAAACATAGTAAATACCGAAGTTTCTTGTATTTACTTCAAAGAAACCTATCAAATTGTGTTGTAACTCTTAAAGTACACAATAATAGTCCCGGGAAATGTTTAAGAACTTGTAAATAACTCATGAAATACAAGTAAATATAGCCGTTCTATCATTTGTCTGTGTTCAATCACCGAGATTTCAGGTACAAAGCAGTTAAATGACGAGAATACTGGTAATGTTTACAATTCCGGCTACTTAACTTGGCGAGTTCCGAATAAAGTTCTTTCAAACATTAAGCATTCTTGTTTATAGAGCTCAGAATGTGTGTTTAACACATTTAAATAATGAGAACACTATGTACATTTACAGCTGTGGTTGAATTGTTTATCGGTTTTTGAATAAAACATAGTAAATACCGAAGTTTCTTGTGTTTACTTCAATGAAACCTCTCAAATTGTGTTGTAAATCTTAAAGTACAGAATAATATACCCGGGAAATGTTTAAGAACTTGTAACAAACTCATGAAATACAAGTAAATATAGCCGTTCTAACATTTGTCTTTGTTCAATCACCGAGATTTCTGGTACAAAGCAGTAAAATGACGAGAATACTGGTAATGTTTACAATTCCGGCTACTTAACTTGGCGAGTTCCAAATAAAGTTCTTTCAAACATTAAGAATTCTTGTTTATAGAGCTCAGAATGTGTGTTTAAAACTTTGAAATAATAAGAACAGTGTTTATATTTACAGGTGTGATTGAATTGTATACGGGTTTTTGAATAAAACATAGTAAATACCGAAGTTTCTTGTATTTACTTCAAAGAAACCTTTAAAATTGTGTTGTAACTCTTAAAGTACACAATAATAGTCCCAGGACATGTTTGAGAACTTGTAAGAAACTCATGAAATACAAGTAAATATAGCCGTTCTATCATTTGTCTGTGTTCAATCACCGAGATTTCAGGTACAAAGCACTTAAATGACGAGAATACTGGTAATTTTTACAATTCCGGCAAGTTAACTTGGCGAGTTCCGAATAAAGTTCTTTCAAACATTAAGAATTCTTGTTTATAGAGCTCAGAATGTGTGTTTAAAACTTTGAAATAATAAGAACAGTGTTTATATTTACAGGTGTGATTGAATTGTATATCGGTTTTTGAATAAAACATAATAAATACCGAAGTTTCTTGTATTTACTTCAAAGAAACTTATCAAATTGTGTTGTAACTCTTAAAGTACACAATAATAGTCCCGGGAAATGTTTCAGAACTTGTAAGAAGCTCATGAAATACAAGTAAATATAGCCGTTCTATCATTTGTCTGTGTTCAATCACCGAGATTTCAGGTACAAAGCAGTAAAATGACGAGAATACTGGTAATGTTTACAATTCCGGCTACTTAACTTGGCGAGTTCCGAATAAAGTTCTTTCAAACATTAAGAATTCTTGTTTATAGAGCTCAGAATGTGTGTTTAAAACTTTGAAATAATAAGAACAGTGTTTATATTTACAGGTGTGATTGAATTGTATATCGGTTTTTGAATAAAATATAGTAAATACCGAAGTTTCTTGTATTTACTTCAAAGAAACCTATCAAATTGTGTTGTAAATCTTAAAGTACAGAATAATATACCCGGGAAATGTTTAAGAACTTGTAACAAACTCATGAAATACAAGTAAATATAGCCGTTCTAACATTTGTCTGTGTTCATTCACCGAGATTTCAGGTACAAAGCAGTAAAATGACGAGAATACTGGTAATGTTTACAATTCTGGCTACTTAACTTGGCGAGTTCCAAATAAAGTTCTTTCAAACATTAAGCATTCTTGTTTATAGAGCTCAGAATGTGTGTTTAAAACATTTAAATAATGAGAACACTCTGTACATTTACAGCTGTGGTTGAATTGTTTATCGGTTTTTGAATAAAACATAATAAATTCTAAGGTTTCTTGTTTAAACTTATTTGAAAACTATCAAATTGTGTATCAACTCTTAATGTACACAATAATAGTCCCGGGAAATGTTTAAGAACTTGTAAGAAGCTCATGAAATACAAGTAAATATAGCCGTTCTATCATTTGTCTGTGTTCAACCTCCGAGATTTCAGGTACAAAGCAGTAAAATGACGAGAATACTGGTACTGTTTACAATTCCGGCTACTTAACTTGGCGAGTTCCAAATAAAGTTCTTTCAAACATTAAGCATTCTTGTTTATAGAGCTCAGAATGTGTGTTTAAAACATTTAAATAATGAGAACACTCTGTACATTTACAGCTGTGGTTGAATTGTTTATCGGTTTTTGAATAAAACATAATAAATTCTAAGGTTTCTTGTTTAAACTTATTTGAAAACTATCAAATTGTGTATCAACTCTTAATGTACACAATAATAGTCCCGGGAAATGTTTAAGAACTTGTAAGAAGCTCATGAAATACAAGTAAATATAGCCGTTCTATCATTTGTCTGTGTTCAATCACCGAGATTTCAGGTACAAAGCAGTAAAATGACGAGAATACTGGTAATGTTTACAATTCCGGCTACTTAACTAGGCGAGTTCCGAATAACGTTCTTTCAAACATTAAGAATTCTTGTTTATAGAGCTCAGAATGTGTGTTTAAAACGTTTAAATAATGAGAACACTGTGTATATTTACAGCTGTGGTTGAATTGTTTATCAGTTTTTGAATAAAACATCTTAAATATTGAAGTTTCTTGTTTAAACTTCTTTGAAAACTATCAAATTGTCTCTCAACTCTTAAAGTACACAATAATAGTCCCGGGAAATGTTTAAGAACTTGTAAGAAACTCATGAAATACAAGTAAATATAGCCGTTCTAACAATTGTCTGTGCTCAATCACCGAGATTTCAGGTACAAAGCAGTAAAATGACGAGAATACTGGTAATGTTTACAATTCCGGCAACTTAACTTGGCGAGTTCCGAATAAAGTTCTTTCAAACATTAAGAATTCTTGTTTATAGAGCTCAGAATGTGTGTTTAAAACTTTGAAATAATAAGAACAGTGTTTATATTTACAGGTGTGATTGAATTGTTTATCGGTTTTTGAATAAAACATAGTAAATACCGAAGTTTCTTGTATTTACTTCAAAGAAACCTATCAAATTGTGTTGTAACTCTTAAAGTACACAATAATAGTCCCGGGAAATGTTTAAGAACTTGTAAATAACTCATGAAATACAAGTAAATATAGCCGTTCTATCATTTGTCTGTGTGCAATCACCGAGATTTCAGGTACAAAGCAGTTAAATGACGAGAATACTGGTAATGTTTACAATTCCGGCTACTTAACTTGGCGAGTTCCGAATAAAGTTCTTTCAAACATTAAGCATTCTTGTTTATAGAGCTCAGAATGTGTGTTTAACACATTTAAATAATGAGAACACTATGTACATTTACAGCTGTGGTTGAATTGTTTATCGGTTTTTGAATAAAACATAGTAAATACCGAAGTTTCTTGTGTTTACTTCAATGAAACCTCTCAAATTGTGTTGTAAATCTTAAAGTACAGAATAATATACCCGGGAAATGTTTAAGAACTTGTAACAAACTCATGAAATACAAGTAAATATAGCCGTTCTAACATTTGTCTTTGTTCAATCACCGAGATTTCTGGTACAAAGCAGTAAAATGACGAGAATACTGGTAATGTTTACAATTCCGGCTACTTAACTTGGCGAGTTCCAAATAAAGTTCTTTCAAACATTAAGAATTCTTGTTTATAGAGCTCAGAATGTGTGTTTAAAACTTTGAAATAATAAGAACAGTGTTTATATTTACAGGTGTGATTGAATTGTATACGGGTTTTTGAATAAAACATAGTAAATACCGAAGTTTCTTGTATTTACTTCAAAGAAACCTTTAAAATTGTGTTGTAACTCTTAAAGTACACAATAATAGTCCCAGGACATGTTTGAGAACTTGTAAGAAACTCATGAAATACAAGTAAATATAGCCGTTCTATCATTTGTCTGTGTTCAATCACCGAGATTTCAGGTACAAAGCACTTAAATGACGAGAATACTGGTAATTTTTACAATTCCGGCAAGTTAACTTGGCGAGTTCCGAATAAAGTTCTTTCAAACATTAAGAATTCTTGTTTATAGAGCTCAGAATGTGTGTTTAAAACTTTGAAATAATAAGAACAGTGTTTATATTTACAGGTGTGATTGAATTGTATGTCGGTTTTTGAATAAAATATAGTAAATACCGGAGTTTCTTGTATTTACTTCAAAGAAACCTATCAAATTGTGTTGTAAATCTTAAAGTACAGAATAATATACCCGGGAAATGTTTAAAAACTTGTAACAAACTCATGAAATACAAGTAAATATAGCCGTTCTAACATTTGTCTGTGTTCATTCACCGAGATTTTAGGTACAAAGCAGTAAAATGACGAGAATACTGGTAATGTTTACAATTCTGGCTACTTAACTTGGCGAGTTCCAAATAAAGTTCTTTCAAACATTAAGCATTCTTGTTTATAGAGCTCAGAATGTGTGTTTAAAACATTTAAATAATGAGAACACTCTGTACATTTACAGCTGTGGTTGAATTGTTTATCGGTTTTTGAATAAAACATAATAAATTCTAAGGTTTCTTGTTTAAACTTATTTGAAAACTATCAAATTGTGTATCAACTCTTAATGTACACAATAATAGTCCCGGGAAATGTTTAAGAACTTGTAAGAAGCTCATGAAATACAAGTAAATATAGCCGTTCTATCATTTGTCTGTGTTCAACCACCGAGATTTCAGGTACAAAGCAGTAAAATGACGAGAATACTGGTACTGTTTACAATTCCGGCTACTTAACTTGGCGAGTTCCAAATAAAGTTCTTTCAAACATTAAGCATTCTTGTTTATAGAGCTCAGAATGTGTGTTTAAAACATTTAAATAATGAGAACACTCTGTACATTTACAGCTGTGGTTGAATTGTTTATCGGTTTTTGAATAAAACATAATAAATTCTAAGGTTTCTTGTTTAAACTTATTTGAAAACTATCAAATTGTGTATCAACTCTTAATGTACACAATAATAGTCCCGGGAAATGTTTAAGAACTTGTAAGAAGCTCATGAAATACAAGTAAATATAGCCGTTCTATCATTTGTCTGTGTTCAACCTCCGAGATTTCAGGTACAAAGCAGTAAAATGACGAGAATACTGGTACTGTTTACAATTCCGGCTACTTAACTTGGCGAGTTCCAAATAAAGTTCTTTCAAACATTAAGCATTCTTGTTTATAGAGCTCAGAATGTGTGTTTAAAACATTTAAATAATGAGAACACTCTGTACATTTACAGCTGTGGTTGAATTGTTTATCGGTTTTTGAATAAAACATAATAAATTCTAAGGTTTCTTGTTTAAACTTATTTGAAAACTATCAAATTGTGTATCAACTCTTAATGTACACAATAATAGTCCCGGGAAATGTTTAAGAACTTGTAAGAAGCTCATGAAATACAAGTAAATATAGCCGTTCTATCATTTGTCTGTGTTCAATCACCGAGATTTCAGGTACAAAGCAGTAAAATGACGAGAATACTGGTAATGTTTACAATTCCGGCTACTTAACTAGGCGAGTTCCGAATAACGTTCTTTCAAACATTAAGAATTCTTGTTTATAGAGCTCAGAATGTGTGTTTAAAACGTTTAAATAATGAGAACACTGTGTATATTTACAGCTGTGGTTGAATTGTTTATCAGTTTTTGAATAAAACATCTTAAATATTGAAGTTTCTTGTTTAAACTTCTTTGAAAACTATCAAATTGTCTCTCAACTCTTAAAGTACACAATAATAGTCCCGGGAAATGTTTAAGAACTTGTAAGAAACTCATGAAATACAAGTAAATATAGCCGTTCTAACAATTGTCTGTGCTCAATCACCGAGATTTCAGGTACAAAGCAGTAAAATGACGAGAATACTGGTAATGTTTACAATTCCGGCAACTTAACTTGGCGAGTTCCGAATAAAGTTCTTTCAAACATTAAGAATTCTTGTTTATAGAGCTCAGAATGTGTGTTTAAAACTTTGAAATAATAAGAACAGTGTTTATATTTACAGGTGTGATTGAATTGTTTATCGGTTTTTGAATAAAACATAGTAAATACCGAAGTTTCTTGTATTTACTTCAAAGAAACCTATCAAATTGTGTTGTAACTCTTAAAGTACACAATAATAGTCCCGGGAAATGTTTAAGAACTTGTAAATAACTCATGAAATACAAGTAAATATAGCCGTTCTATCATTTGTCTGTGTGCAATCACCGAGATTTCAGGTACAAAGCAGTTAAATGACGAGAATACTGGTAATGTTTACAATTCCGGCTACTTAACTTGGCGAGTTCCGAATAAAGTTCTTTCAAACATTAAGCATTCTTGTTTATAGAGCTCAGAATGTGTGTTTAACACATTTAAATAATGAGAACACTATGTACATTTACAGCTGTGGTTGAATTGTTTATCGGTTTTTGAATAAAACATAGTAAATACCGAAGTTTCTTGTGTTTACTTCAATGAAACCTCTCAAATTGTGTTGTAAATCTTAAAGTACAGAATAATATACCCGGGAAATGTTTAAGAACTTGTAACAAACTCATGAAATACAAGTAAATATAGCCGTTCTAACATTTGTCTTTGTTCAATCACCGAGATTTCTGGTACAAAGCAGTAAAATGACGAGAATACTGGTAATGTTTACAATTCCGGCTACTTAACTTGGCGAGTTCCAAATAAAGTTCTTTCAAACATTAAGAATTCTTGTTTATAGAGCTCAGAATGTGTGTTTAAAACTTTGAAATAATAAGAACAGTGTTTATATTTACAGGTGTGATTGAATTGTATACGGGTTTTTGAATAAAACATAGTAAATACCGAAGTTTCTTGTATTTACTTCAAAGAAACCTTTAAAATTGTGTTGTAACTCTTAAAGTACACAATAATAGTCCCGGGAAATGTTTAAGAACTTGTAAATAACTCATGAAATACAAGTAAATATAGCCGTTCTATCATTTGTCTGTGTGCAATCACCGAGATTTCAGGTACAAAGCAGTTAAATGACGAGAATACTGGTAATGTTTACAATTCCGGCTACTTAACTTGGCGAGTTCCGAATAAAGTTCTTTCAAACATTAAGCATTCTTGTTTATAGAGCTCAGAATGTGTGTTTAACACATTTAAATAATGAGAACACTATGTACATTTACAGCTGTGGTTGAATTGTTTATCGGTTTTTGAATAAAACATAGTAAATACCGAAGTTTCTTGTGTTTACTTCAATGAAACCTCTCAAATTGTGTTGTAAATCTTAAAGTACAGAATAATATACCCGGGAAATGTTTAAGAACTTGTAACAAACTCATGAAATACAAGTAAATATAGCCGTTCTAACATTTGTCTTTGTTCAATCACCGAGATTTCTGGTACAAAGCAGTAAAATGACGAGAATACTGGTAATGTTTACAATTCCGGCTACTTAACTTGGCGAGTTCCAAATAAAGTTCTTTCAAACATTAAGAATTCTTGTTTATAGAGCTCAGAATGTGTGTTTAAAACTTTGAAATAATAAGAACAGTGTTTATATTTACAGGTGTGATTGAATTGTATACGGGTTTTTGAATAAAACATAGTAAATACCGAAGTTTCTTGTATTTACTTCAAAGAAACCTTTAAAATTGTGTTGTAACTCTTAAAGTACACAATAATAGTCCCAGGACATGTTTGAGAACTTGTAAGAAACTCATGAAATACAAGTAAATATAGCCGTTCTATCATTTGTCTGTGTTCAATCACCGAGATTTCAGGTACAAAGCACTTAAATGACGAGAATACTGGTAATTTTTACAATTCCGGCAAGTTAACTTGGCGAGTTCCGAATAAAGTTCTTTCAAACATTAAGAATTCTTGTTTATAGAGCTCAGAATGTGTGTTTAAAACTTTGAAATAATAAGAACAGTGTTTATATTTACAGGTGTGATTGAATTGTATGTCGGTTTTTGAATAAAATATAGTAAATACCGGAGTTTCTTGTATTTACTTCAAAGAAACCTATCAAATTGTGTTGTAAATCTTAAAGTACAGAATAATATACCCGGGAAATGTTTAAAAACTTGTAACAAACTCATGAAATACAAGTAAATATAGCCGTTCTAACATTTGTCTGTGTTCATTCACCGAGATTTTAGGTACAAAGCAGTAAAATGACGAGAATACTGGTAATGTTTACAATTCTGGCTACTTAACTTGGCGAGTTCCAAATAAAGTTCTTTCAAACATTAAGCATTCTTGTTTATAGAGCTCAGAATGTGTGTTTAAAACATTTAAATAATGAGAACACTCTGTACATTTACAGCTGTGGTTGAATTGTTTATCGGTTTTTGAATAAAACATAATAAATTCTAAGGTTTCTTGTTTAAACTTATTTGAAAACTATCAAATTGTGTATCAACTCTTAATGTACACAATAATAGTCCCGGGAAATGTTTAAGAACTTGTAAGAAGCTCATGAAATACAAGTAAATATAGCCGTTCTATCATTTGTCTGTGTTCAACCACCGAGATTTCAGGTACAAAGCAGTAAAATGACGAGAATACTGGTACTGTTTACAATTCCGGCTACTTAACTTGGCGAGTTCCAAATAAAGTTCTTTCAAACATTAAGCATTCTTGTTTATAGAGCTCAGAATGTGTGTTTAAAACATTTAAATAATGAGAACACTCTGTACATTTACAGCTGTGGTTGAATTGTTTATCGGTTTTTGAATAAAACATAATAAATTCTAAGGTTTCTTGTTTAAACTTATTTGAAAACTATCAAATTGTGTATCAACTCTTAATGTACACAATAATAGTCCCGGGAAATGTTTAAGAACTTGTAAGAAGCTCATGAAATACAAGTAAATATAGCCGTTCTATCATTTGTCTGTGTTCAACCTCCGAGATTTCAGGTACAAAGCAGTAAAATGACGAGAATACTGGTACTGTTTACAATTCCGGCTACTTAACTTGGCGAGTTCCAAATAAAGTTCTTTCAAACATTAAGCATTCTTGTTTATAGAGCTCAGAATGTGTGTTTAAAACATTTAAATAATGAGAACACTCTGTACATTTACAGCTGTGGTTGAATTGTTTATCGGTTTTTGAATAAAACATAATAAATTCTAAGGTTTCTTGTTTAAACTTATTTGAAAACTATCAAATTGTGTATCAACTCTTAATGTACACAATAATAGTCCCGGGAAATGTTTAAGAACTTGTAAGAAGCTCATGAAATACAAGTAAATATAGCCGTTCTATCATTTGTCTGTGTTCAATCACCGAGATTTCAGGTACAAAGCAGTAAAATGACGAGAATACTGGTAATGTTTACAATTCCGGCTACTTAACTAGGCGAGTTCCGAATAACGTTCTTTCAAACATTAAGAATTCTTGTTTATAGAGCTCAGAATGTGTGTTTAAAACGTTTAAATAATGAGAACACTGTGTATATTTACAGCTGTGGTTGAATTGTTTATCAGTTTTTGAATAAAACATCTTAAATATTGAAGTTTCTTGTTTAAACTTCTTTGAAAACTATCAAATTGTCTCTCAACTCTTAAAGTACACAATAATAGTCCCGGGAAATGTTTAAGAACTTGTAAGAAACTCATGAAATACAAGTAAATATAGCCGTTCTAACAATTGTCTGTGCTCAATCACCGAGATTTCAGGTACAAAGCAGTAAAATGACGAGAATACTGGTAATGTTTACAATTCCGGCAACTTAACTTGGCGAGTTCCGAATAAAGTTCTTTCAAACATTAAGAATTCTTGTTTATAGAGCTCAGAATGTGTGTTTAAAACTTTGAAATAATAAGAACAGTGTTTATATTTACAGGTGTGATTGAATTGTATATCGGTTTTTGAATAAAATATAGTAAATACCGAAGTTTCTTGTATTTACTTCAAAGAAACCTATCAAATTGTGTTGTAAATGTTAAAGTACAGAATAATATACCCGGGAAATGTTTAAGAACTTGTAACAAACTCATGAAATACAAGTAAATATAGCCGTTCTAATATTTGTCTGTGTTCATTCACCGAGATTTTAGGTACAAAGCAGTAAAATGACGAGAATACTGGTAATGTTTACAATTCTGGCTACTTAACTTGGCGAGTTCCAAATAAAGTTCTTTCAAACATTAAGCATTCTTGTTTATAGAGCTCAGAATGTGTGTTTAAAACATTTAAATAATGAGAACACTCTGTACATTTACAGCTGTGTTTGAATTGTTTATCGGTTTTTGAATAAAACATAATAAATTCTAAGGTTTCTTGTTTAAACTTATTTGAAAACTATCAAATTGTGTATCAACTCTTAATGTACACAATAATAGTCCCGGGAAATGTTTAAGAACTTGTAAGAAGCTCATGAAATACAAGTAAATATAGCCGTTCTAT
This sequence comes from Myotis nattereri, assembly GCF_964212035.1. Lineage (NCBI taxonomy): Eukaryota > Metazoa > Chordata > Mammalia > Chiroptera > Vespertilionidae > Myotis > Myotis nattereri. The sequence goes on along the minus strand of NW_027669612.1, from coordinate 52,934 downwards.
CATTTGTCTGTGTTCAATCACCGAGATTTCAGGTACAAAGCAGTAAAATGACGAGAATACTGGTAATGTTTACAATTCCGGCTACTTAACTAGGCGAGTTCCGAATAACGTTCTTTCAAACATTAAGAATTCTTGTTTATAGAGCTCAGAATGTGTGTTTAAAACGTTTAAATAATGAGAACACTGTGTATATTTACAGCTGTGGTTGAATTGTTTATCAGTTTTTGAATAAAACATCTTAAATATTGAAGTTTCTTGTTTAAACTTCTTTGAAAACTATCAAATTGTCTCTCAACTCTTAAAGTACACAATAATAGTCCCGGGAAATGTTTAAGAACTTGTAAGAAACTCATGAAATACAAGTAAATATAGCCGTTCTAACAATTGTCTGTGCTCAATCACCGAGATTTCAGGTACAAAGCAGTAAAATGACGAGAATACTGGTAATGTTTACAATTCCGGCAACTTAACTTGGCGAGTTCCGAATAAAGTTCTTTCAAACATTAAGAATTCTTGTTTATAGAGCTCAGAATGTGTGTTTAAAACTTTGAAATAATAAGAACAGTGTTTATATTTACAGGTGTGATTGAATTGTTTATCGGTTTTTGAATAAAACATAGTAAATACCGAAGTTTCTTGTATTTACTTCAAAGAAACCTATCAAATTGTGTTGTAACTCTTAAAGTACACAATAATAGTCCCGGGAAATGTTTAAGAACTTGTAAATAACTCATGAAATACAAGTAAATATAGCCGTTCTATCATTTGTCTGTGTGCAATCACCGAGATTTCAGGTACAAAGCAGTTAAATGACGAGAATACTGGTAATGTTTACAATTCCGGCTACTTAACTTGGCGAGTTCCGAATAAAGTTCTTTCAAACATTAAGCATTCTTGTTTATAGAGCTCAGAATGTGTGTTTAACACATTTAAATAATGAGAACACTATGTACATTTACAGCTGTGGTTGAATTGTTTATCGGTTTTTGAATAAAACATAGTAAATACCGAAGTTTCTTGTGTTTACTTCAATGAAACCTCTCAAATTGTGTTGTAAATCTTAAAGTACAGAATAATATACCCGGGAAATGTTTAAGAACTTGTAACAAACTCATGAAATACAAGTAAATATAGCCGTTCTAACATTTGTCTTTGTTCAATCACCGAGATTTCTGGTACAAAGCAGTAAAATGACGAGAATACTGGTAATGTTTACAATTCCGGCTACTTAACTTGGCGAGTTCCAAATAAAGTTCTTTCAAACATTAAGAATTCTTGTTTATAGAGCTCAGAATGTGTGTTTAAAACTTTGAAATAATAAGAACAGTGTTTATATTTACAGGTGTGATTGAATTGTATACGGGTTTTTGAATAAAACATAGTAAATACCGAAGTTTCTTGTATTTACTTCAAAGAAACCTTTAAAATTGTGTTGTAACTCTTAAAGTACACAATAATAGTCCCAGGACATGTTTGAGAACTTGTAAGAAACTCATGAAATACAAGTAAATATAGCCGTTCTATCATTTGTCTGTGTTCAATCACCGAGATTTCAGGTACAAAGCACTTAAATGACGAGAATACTGGTAATTTTTACAATTCCGGCAAGTTAACTTGGCGAGTTCCGAATAAAGTTCTTTCAAACATTAAGAATTCTTGTTTATAGAGCTCAGAATGTGTGTTTAAAACTTTGAAATAATAAGAACAGTGTTTATATTTACAGGTGTGATTGAATTGTATGTCGGTTTTTGAATAAAATATAGTAAATACCGGAGTTTCTTGTATTTACTTCAAAGAAACCTATCAAATTGTGTTGTAAATCTTAAAGTACAGAATAATATACCCGGGAAATGTTTAAAAACTTGTAACAAACTCATGAAATACAAGTAAATATAGCCGTTCTAACATTTGTCTGTGTTCATTCACCGAGATTTTAGGTACAAAGCAGTAAAATGACGAGAATACTGGTAATGTTTACAATTCTGGCTACTTAACTTGGCGAGTTCCAAATAAAGTTCTTTCAAACATTAAGCATTCTTGTTTATAGAGCTCAGAATGTGTGTTTAAAACATTTAAATAATGAGAACACTCTGTACATTTACAGCTGTGGTTGAATTGTTTATCGGTTTTTGAATAAAACATAATAAATTCTAAGGTTTCTTGTTTAAACTTATTTGAAAACTATCAAATTGTGTATCAACTCTTAATGTACACAATAATAGTCCCGGGAAATGTTTAAGAACTTGTAAGAAGCTCATGAAATACAAGTAAATATAGCCGTTCTATCATTTGTCTGTGTTCAACCACCGAGATTTCAGGTACAAAGCAGTAAAATGACGAGAATACTGGTACTGTTTACAATTCCGGCTACTTAACTTGGCGAGTTCCAAATAAAGTTCTTTCAAACATTAAGCATTCTTGTTTATAGAGCTCAGAATGTGTGTTTAAAACATTTAAATAATGAGAACACTCTGTACATTTACAGCTGTGGTTGAATTGTTTATCGGTTTTTGAATAAAACATAATAAATTCTAAGGTTTCTTGTTTAAACTTATTTGAAAACTATCAAATTGTGTATCAACTCTTAATGTACACAATAATAGTCCCGGGAAATGTTTAAGAACTTGTAAGAAGCTCATGAAATACAAGTAAATATAGCCGTTCTATCATTTGTCTGTGTTCAACCTCCGAGATTTCAGGTACAAAGCAGTAAAATGACGAGAATACTGGTACTGTTTACAATTCCGGCTACTTAACTTGGCGAGTTCCAAATAAAGTTCTTTCAAACATTAAGCATTCTTGTTTATAGAGCTCAGAATGTGTGTTTAAAACATTTAAATAATGAGAACACTCTGTACATTTACAGCTGTGGTTGAATTGTTTATCGGTTTTTGAATAAAACATAATAAATTCTAAGGTTTCTTGTTTAAACTTATTTGAAAACTATCAAATTGTGTATCAACTCTTAATGTACACAATAATAGTCCCGGGAAATGTTTAAGAACTTGTAAGAAGCTCATGAAATACAAGTAAATATAGCCGTTCTATCATTTGTCTGTGTTCAATCACCGAGATTTCAGGTACAAAGCAGTAAAATGACGAGAATACTGGTAATGTTTACAATTCCGGCTACTTAACTAGGCGAGTTCCGAATAACGTTCTTTCAAACATTAAGAATTCTTGTTTATAGAGCTCAGAATGTGTGTTTAAAACGTTTAAATAATGAGAACACTGTGTATATTTACAGCTGTGGTTGAATTGTTTATCAGTTTTTGAATAAAACATCTTAAATATTGAAGTTTCTTGTTTAAACTTCTTTGAAAACTATCAAATTGTCTCTCAACTCTTAAAGTACACAATAATAGTCCCGGGAAATGTTTAAGAACTTGTAAGAAACTCATGAAATACAAGTAAATATAGCCGTTCTAACAATTGTCTGTGCTCAATCACCGAGATTTCAGGTACAAAGCAGTAAAATGACGAGAATACTGGTAATGTTTACAATTCCGGCAACTTAACTTGGCGAGTTCCGAATAAAGTTCTTTCAAACATTAAGAATTCTTGTTTATAGAGCTCAGAATGTGTGTTTAAAACTTTGAAATAATAAGAACAGTGTTTATATTTACAGGTGTGATTGAATTGTTTATCGGTTTTTGAATAAAACATAGTAAATACCGAAGTTTCTTGTATTTACTTCAAAGAAACCTATCAAATTGTGTTGTAACTCTTAAAGTACACAATAATAGTCCCGGGAAATGTTTAAGAACTTGTAAATAACTCATGAAATACAAGTAAATATAGCCGTTCTATCATTTGTCTGTGTGCAATCACCGAGATTTCAGGTACAAAGCAGTTAAATGACGAGAATACTGGTAATGTTTACAATTCCGGCTACTTAACTTGGCGAGTTCCGAATAAAGTTCTTTCAAACATTAAGCATTCTTGTTTATAGAGCTCAGAATGTGTGTTTAACACATTTAAATAATGAGAACACTATGTACATTTACAGCTGTGGTTGAATTGTTTATCGGTTTTTGAATAAAACATAGTAAATACCGAAGTTTCTTGTGTTTACTTCAATGAAACCTCTCAAATTGTGTTGTAAATCTTAAAGTACAGAATAATATACCCGGGAAATGTTTAAGAACTTGTAACAAACTCATGAAATACAAGTAAATATAGCCGTTCTAACATTTGTCTTTGTTCAATCACCGAGATTTCTGGTACAAAGCAGTAAAATGACGAGAATACTGGTAATGTTTACAATTCCGGCTACTTAACTTGGCGAGTTCCAAATAAAGTTCTTTCAAACATTAAGAATTCTTGTTTATAGAGCTCAGAATGTGTGTTTAAAACTTTGAAATAATAAGAACAGTGTTTATATTTACAGGTGTGATTGAATTGTATACGGGTTTTTGAATAAAACATAGTAAATACCGAAGTTTCTTGTATTTACTTCAAAGAAACCTTTAAAATTGTGTTGTAACTCTTAAAGTACACAATAATAGTCCCAGGACATGTTTGAGAACTTGTAAGAAACTCATGAAATACAAGTAAATATAGCCGTTCTATCATTTGTCTGTGTTCAATCACCGAGATTTCAGGTACAAAGCACTTAAATGACGAGAATACTGGTAATTTTTACAATTCCGGCAAGTTAACTTGGCGAGTTCCGAATAAAGTTCTTTCAAACATTAAGAATTCTTGTTTATAGAGCTCAGAATGTGTGTTTAAAACTTTGAAATAATAAGAACAGTGTTTATATTTACAGGTGTGATTGAATTGTATGTCGGTTTTTGAATAAAATATAGTAAATACCGGAGTTTCTTGTATTTACTTCAAAGAAACCTATCAAATTGTGTTGTAAATCTTAAAGTACAGAATAATATACCCGGGAAATGTTTAAAAACTTGTAACAAACTCATGAAATACAAGTAAATATAGCCGTTCTAACATTTGTCTGTGTTCATTCACCGAGATTTTAGGTACAAAGCAGTAAAATGACGAGAATACTGGTAATGTTTACAATTCTGGCTACTTAACTTGGCGAGTTCCAAATAAAGTTCTTTCAAACATTAAGCATTCTTGTTTATAGAGCTCAGAATGTGTGTTTAAAACATTTAAATAATGAGAACACTCTGTACATTTACAGCTGTGGTTGAATTGTTTATCGGTTTTTGAATAAAACATAATAAATTCTAAGGTTTCTTGTTTAAACTTATTTGAAAACTATCAAATTGTGTATCAACTCTTAATGTACACAATAATAGTCCCGGGAAATGTTTAAGAACTTGTAAGAAGCTCATGAAATACAAGTAAATATAGCCGTTCTATCATTTGTCTGTGTTCAACCACCGAGATTTCAGGTACAAAGCAGTAAAATGACGAGAATACTGGTACTGTTTACAATTCCGGCTACTTAACTTGGCGAGTTCCAAATAAAGTTCTTTCAAACATTAAGCATTCTTGTTTATAGAGCTCAGAATGTGTGTTTAAAACATTTAAATAATGAGAACACTCTGTACATTTACAGCTGTGGTTGAATTGTTTATCGGTTTTTGAATAAAACATAATAAATTCTAAGGTTTCTTGTTTAAACTTATTTGAAAACTATCAAATTGTGTATCAACTCTTAATGTACACAATAATAGTCCCGGGAAATGTTTAAGAACTTGTAAGAAGCTCATGAAATACAAGTAAATATAGCCGTTCTATCATTTGTCTGTGTTCAACCTCCGAGATTTCAGGTACAAAGCAGTAAAATGACGAGAATACTGGTACTGTTTACAATTCCGGCTACTTAACTTGGCGAGTTCCAAATAAAGTTCTTTCAAACATTAAGCATTCTTGTTTATAGAGCTCAGAATGTGTGTTTAAAACATTTAAATAATGAGAACACTCTGTACATTTACAGCTGTGGTTGAATTGTTTATCGGTTTTTGAATAAAACATAATAAATTCTAAGGTTTCTTGTTTAAACTTATTTGAAAACTATCAAATTGTGTATCAACTCTTAATGTACACAATAATAGTCCCGGGAAATGTTTAAGAACTTGTAAGAAGCTCATGAAATACAAGTAAATATAGCCGTTCTATCATTTGTCTGTGTTCAATCACCGAGATTTCAGGTACAAAGCAGTAAAATGACGAGAATACTGGTAATGTTTACAATTCCGGCTACTTAACTAGGCGAGTTCCGAATAACGTTCTTTCAAACATTAAGAATTCTTGTTTATAGAGCTCAGAATGTGTGTTTAAAACGTTTAAATAATGAGAACACTGTGTATATTTACAGCTGTGGTTGAATTGTTTATCAGTTTTTGAATAAAACATCTTAAATATTGAAGTTTCTTGTTTAAACTTCTTTGAAAACTATCAAATTGTCTCTCAACTCTTAAAGTACACAATAATAGTCCCGGGAAATGTTTAAGAACTTGTAAGAAACTCATGAAATACAAGTAAATATAGCCGTTCTAACAATTGTCTGTGCTCAATCACCGAGATTTCAGGTACAAAGCAGTAAAATGACGAGAATACTGGTAATGTTTACAATTCCGGCAACTTAACTTGGCGAGTTCCGAATAAAGTTCTTTCAAACATTAAGAATTCTTGTTTATAGAGCTCAGAATGTGTGTTTAAAACTTTGAAATAATAAGAACAGTGTTTATATTTACAGGTGTGATTGAATTGTTTATCGGTTTTTGAATAAAACATAGTAAATACCGAAGTTTCTTGTATTTACTTCAAAGAAACCTATCAAATTGTGTTGTAACTCTTAAAGTACACAATAATAGTCCCGGGAAATGTTTAAGAACTTGTAAATAACTCATGAAATACAAGTAAATATAGCCGTTCTATCATTTGTCTGTGTGCAATCACCGAGATTTCAGGTACAAAGCAGTTAAATGACGAGAATACTGGTAATGTTTACAATTCCGGCTACTTAACTTGGCGAGTTCCGAATAAAGTTCTTTCAAACATTAAGCATTCTTGTTTATAGAGCTCAGAATGTGTGTTTAACACATTTAAATAATGAGAACACTATGTACATTTACAGCTGTGGTTGAATTGTTTATCGGTTTTTGAATAAAACATAGTAAATACCGAAGTTTCTTGTGTTTACTTCAATGAAACCTCTCAAATTGTGTTGTAAATCTTAAAGTACAGAATAATATACCCGGGAAATGTTTAAGAACTTGTAACAAACTCATGAAATACAAGTAAATATAGCCGTTCTAACATTTGTCTTTGTTCAATCACCGAGATTTCTGGTACAAAGCAGTAAAATGACGAGAATACTGGTAATGTTTACAATTCCGGCTACTTAACTTGGCGAGTTCCAAATAAAGTTCTTTCAAACATTAAGAATTCTTGTTTATAGAGCTCAGAATGTGTGTTTAAAACTTTGAAATAATAAGAACAGTGTTTATATTTACAGGTGTGATTGAATTGTATACGGGTTTTTGAATAAAACATAGTAAATACCGAAGTTTCTTGTATTTACTTCAAAGAAACCTTTAAAATTGTGTTGTAACTCTTAAAGTACACAATAATAGTCCCAGGACATGTTTGAGAACTTGTAAGAAACTCATGAAATACAAGTAAATATAGCCGTTCTATCATTTGTCTGTGTTCAATCACCGAGATTTCAGGTACAAAGCACTTAAATGACGAGAATACTGGTAATTTTTACAATTCCGGCAAGTTAACTTGGCGAGTTCCGAATAAAGTTCTTTCAAACATTAAGAATTCTTGTTTATAGAGCTCAGAATGTGTGTTTAAAACTTTGAAATAATAAGAACAGTGTTTATATTTACAGGTGTGATTGAATTGTATGTCGGTTTTTGAATAAAATATAGTAAATACCGGAGTTTCTTGTATTTACTTCAAAGAAACCTATCAAATTGTGTTGTAAATCTTAAAGTACAGAATAATATACCCGGGAAATGTTTAAAAACTTGTAACAAACTCATGAAATACAAGTAAATATAGCCGTTCTAACATTTGTCTGTGTTCATTCACCGAGATTTTAGGTACAAAGCAGTAAAATGACGAGAATACTGGTAATGTTTACAATTCTGGCTACTTAACTTGGCGAGTTCCAAATAAAGTTCTTTCAAACATTAAGCATTCTTGTTTATAGAGCTCAGAATGTGTGTTTAAAACATTTAAATAATGAGAACACTCTGTACATTTACAGCTGTGGTTGAATTGTTTATCGGTTTTTGAATAAAACATAATAAATTCTAAGGTTTCTTGTTTAAACTTATTTGAAAACTATCAAATTGTGTATCAACTCTTAATGTACACAATAATAGTCCCGGGAAATGTTTAAGAACTTGTAAGAAGCTCATGAAATACAAGTAAATATAGCCGTTCTATCATTTGTCTGTGTTCAACCACCGAGATTTCAGGTACAAAGCAGTAAAATGACGAGAATACTGGTACTGTTTACAATTCCGGCTACTTAACTTGGCGAGTTCCAAATAAAGTTCTTTCAAACATTAAGCATTCTTGTTTATAGAGCTCAGAATGTGTGTTTAAAACATTTAAATAATGAGAACACTCTGTACATTTACAGCTGTGGTTGAATTGTTTATCGGTTTTTGAATAAAACATAATAAATTCTAAGGTTTCTTGTTTAAACTTATTTGAAAACTATCAAATTGTGTATCAACTCTTAATGTACACAATAATAGTCCCGGGAAATGTTTAAGAACTTGTAAGAAGCTCATGAAATACAAGTAAATATAGCCGTTCTATCATTTGTCTGTGTTCAACCTCCGAGATTTCAGGTACAAAGCAGTAAAATGACGAGAATACTGGTACTGTTTACAATTCCGGCTACTTAACTTGGCGAGTTCCAAATAAAGTTCTTTCAAACATTAAGCATTCTTGTTTATAGAGCTCAGAATGTGTGTTTAAAACATTTAAATAATGAGAACACTCTGTACATTTACAGCTGTGGTTGAATTGTTTATCGGTTTTTGAATAAAACATAATAAATTCTAAGGTTTCTTGTTTAAACTTATTTGAAAACTATCAAATTGTGTATCAACTCTTAATGTACACAATAATAGTCCCGGGAAATGTTTAAGAACTTGTAAGAAGCTCATGAAATACAAGTAAATATAGCCGTTCTATCATTTGTCTGTGTTCAATCACCGAGATTTCAGGTACAAAGCAGTAAAATGACGAGAATACTGGTAATGTTTACAATTCCGGCTACTTAACTAGGCGAGTTCCGAATAACGTTCTTTCAAACATTAAGAATTCTTGTTTATAGAGCTCAGAATGTGTGTTTAAAACGTTTAAATAATGAGAACACTGTGTATATTTACAGCTGTGGTTGAATTGTTTATCAGTTTTTGAATAAAACATCTTAAATATTGAAGTTTCTTGTTTAAACTTCTTTGAAAACTATCAAATTGTCTCTCAACTCTTAAAGTACACAATAATAGTCCCGGGAAATGTTTAAGAACTTGTAAGAAACTCATGAAATACAAGTAAATATAGCCGTTCTAACAATTGTCTGTGCTCAATCACCGAGATTTCAGGTACAAAGCAGTAAAATGACGAGAATACTGGTAATGTTTACAATTCCGGCAACTTAACTTGGCGAGTTCCGAATAAAGTTCTTTCAAACATTAAGAATTCTTGTTTATAGAGCTCAGAATGTGTGTTTAAAACTTTGAAATAATAAGAACAGTGTTTATATTTACAGGTGTGATTGAATTGTTTATCGGTTTTTGAATAAAACATAGTAAATACCGAAGTTTCTTGTATTTACTTCAAAGAAACCTATCAAATTGTGTTGTAACTCTTAAAGTACACAATAATAGTCCCGGGAAATGTTTAAGAACTTGTAAATAACTCATGAAATACAAGTAAATATAGCCGTTCTATCATTTGTCTGTGTGCAATCACCGAGATTTCAGGTACAAAGCAGTTAAATGACGAGAATACTGGTAATGTTTACAATTCCGGCTACTTAACTTGGCGAGTTCCGAATAAAGTTCTTTCAAACATTAAGCATTCTTGTTTATAGAGCTCAGAATGTGTGTTTAACACATTTAAATAATGAGAACACTATGTACATTTACAGCTGTGGTTGAATTGTTTATCGGTTTTTGAATAAAACATAGTAAATACCGAAGTTTCTTGTGTTTACTTCAATGAAACCTCTCAAATTGTGTTGTAAATCTTAAAGTACAGAATAATATACCCGGGAAATGTTTAAGAACTTGTAACAAACTCATGAAATACAAGTAAATATAGCCGTTCTAACATTTGTCTTTGTTCAATCACCGAGATTTCTGGTACAAAGCAGTAAAATGACGAGAATACTGGTAATGTTTACAATTCCGGCTACTTAACTTGGCGAGTTCCAAATAAAGTTCTTTCAAACATTAAGAATTCTTGTTTATAGAGCTCAGAATGTGTGTTTAAAACTTTGAAATAATAAGAACAGTGTTTATATTTACAGGTGTGATTGAATTGTATACGGGTTTTTGAATAAAACATAGTAAATACCGAAGTTTCTTGTATTTACTTCAAAGAAACCTTTAAAATTGTGTTGTAACTCTTAAAGTACACAATAATAGTCCCAGGACATGTTTGAGAACTTGTAAGAAACTCATGAAATACAAGTAAATATAGCCGTTCTATCATTTGTCTGTGTTCAATCACCGAGATTTCAGGTACAAAGCACTTAAATGACGAGAATACTGGTAATTTTTACAATTCCGGCAAGTTAACTTGGCGAGTTCCGAATAAAGTTCTTTCAAACATTAAGAATTCTTGTTTATAGAGCTCAGAATGTGTGTTTAAAACTTTGAAATAATAAGAACAGTGTTTATATTTACAGGTGTGATTGAATTGTATGTCGGTTTTTGAATAAAATATAGTAAATACCGGAGTTTCTTGTATTTACTTCAAAGAAACCTATCAAATTGTGTTGTAAATCTTAAAGTACAGAATAATATACCCGGGAAATGTTTAAAAACTTGTAACAAACTCATGAAATACAAGTAAATATAGCCGTTCTAACATTTGTCTGTGTTCATTCACCGAGATTTTAGGTACAAAGCAGTAAAATGACGAGAATACTGGTAATGTTTACAATTCTGGCTACTTAACTTGGCGAGTTCCAAATAAAGTTCTTTCAAACATTAAGCATTCTTGTTTATAGAGCTCAGAATGTGTGTTTAAAACATTTAAATAATGAGAACACTCTGTACATTTACAGCTGTGGTTGAATTGTTTATCGGTTTTTGAATAAAACATAATAAATTCTAAGGTTTCTTGTTTAAACTTATTTGAAAACTATCAAATTGTGTATCAACTCTTAATGTACACAATAATAGTCCCGGGAAATGTTTAAGAACTTGTAAGAAGCTCATGAAATACAAGTAAATATAGCCGTTCTATCATTTGTCTGTGTTCAACCACCGAGATTTCAGGTACAAAGCAGTAAAATGACGAGAATACTGGTACTGTTTACAATTCCGGCTACTTAACTTGGCGAGTTCCAAATAAAGTTCTTTCAAACATTAAGCATTCTTGTTTATAGAGCTCAGAATGTGTGTTTAAAACATTTAAATAATGAGAACACTCTGTACATTTACAGCTGTGGTTGAATTGTTTATCGGTTTTTGAATAAAACATAATAAATTCTAAGGTTTCTTGTTTAAACTTATTTGAAAACTATCAAATTGTGTATCAACTCTTAATGTACACAATAATAGTCCCGGGAAATGTTTAAGAACTTGTAAGAAGCTCATGAAATACAAGTAAATATAGCCGTTCTATCATTTGTCTGTGTTCAACCTCCGAGATTTCAGGTACAAAGCAGTAAAATGACGAGAATACTGGTACTGTTTACAATTCCGGCTACTTAACTTGGCGAGTTCCAAATAAAGTTCTTTCAAACATTAAGCATTCTTGTTTATAGAGCTCAGAATGTGTGTTTAAAACATTTAAATAATGAGAACACTCTGTACATTTACAGCTGTGGTTGAATTGTTTATCGGTTTTTGAATAAAACATAATAAATTCTAAGGTTTCTTGTTTAAACTTATTTGAAAACTATCAAATTGTGTATCAACTCTTAATGTACACAATAATAGTCCCGGGAAATGTTTAAGAACTTGTAAGAAGCTCATGAAATACAAGTAAATATAGCCGTTCTATCATTTGTCTGTGTTCAATCACCGAGATTTCAGGTACAAAGCAGTAAAATGACGAGAATACTGGTAATGTTTACAATTCCGGCTACTTAACTAGGCGAGTTCCGAATAACGTTCTTTCAAACATTAAGAATTCTTGTTTATAGAGCTCAGAATGTGTGTTTAAAACGTTTAAATAATGAGAACACTGTGTATATTTACAGCTGTGGTTGAATTGTTTATCAGTTTTTGAATAAAACATCTTAAATATTGAAGTTTCTTGTTTAAACTTCTTTGAAAACTATCAAATTGTCTCTCAACTCTTAAAGTACACAATAATAGTCCCGGGAAATGTTTAAGAACTTGTAAGAAACTCATGAAATACAAGTAAATATAGCCGTTCTAACAATTGTCTGTGCTCAATCACCGAGATTTCAGGTACAAAGCAGTAAAATGACGAGAATACTGGTAATGTTTACAATTCCGGCAACTTAACTTGGCGAGTTCCGAATAAAGTTCTTTCAAACATTAAGAATTCTTGTTTATAGAGCTCAGAATGTGTGTTTAAAACTTTGAAATAATAAGAACAGTGTTTATATTTACAGGTGTGATTGAATTGTTTATCGGTTTTTGAATAAAACATAGTAAATACCGAAGTTTCTTGTATTTACTTCAAAGAAACCTATCAAATTGTGTTGTAACTCTTAAAGTACACAATAATAGTCCCGGGAAATGTTTAAGAACTTGTAAATAACTCATGAAATACAAGTAAATATAGCCGTTCTATCATTTGTCTGTGTGCAATCACCGAGATTTCAGGTACAAAGCAGTTAAATGACGAGAATACTGGTAATGTTTACAATTCCGGCTACTTAACTTGGCGAGTTCCGAATAAAGTTCTTTCAAACATTAAGCATTCTTGTTTATAGAGCTCAGAATGTGTGTTTAACACATTTAAATAATGAGAACACTATGTACATTTACAGCTGTGGTTGAATTGTTTATCGGTTTTTGAATAAAACATAGTAAATACCGAAGTTTCTTGTGTTTACTTCAATGAAACCTCTCAAATTGTGTTGTAAATCTTAAAGTACAGAATAATATACCCGGGAAATGTTTAAGAACTTGTAACAAACTCATGAAATACAAGTAAATATAGCCGTTCTAACATTTGTCTTTGTTCAATCACCGAGATTTCTGGTACAAAGCAGTAAAATGACGAGAATACTGGTAATGTTTACAATTCCGGCTACTTAACTTGGCGAGTTCCAAATAAAGTTCTTTCAAACATTAAGAATTCTTGTTTATAGAGCTCAGAATGTGTGTTTAAAACTTTGAAATAATAAGAACAGTGTTTATATTTACAGGTGTGATTGAATTGTATACGGGTTTTTGAATAAAACATAGTAAATACCGAAGTTTCTTGTATTTACTTCAAAGAAACCTTTAAAATTGTGTTGTAACTCTTAAAGTACACAATAATAGTCCCAGGACATGTTTGAGAACTTGTAAGAAACTCATGAAATACAAGTAAATATAGCCGTTCTATCATTTGTCTGTGTTCAATCACCGAGATTTCAGGTACAAAGCACTTAAATGACGAGAATACTGGTAATTTTTACAATTCCGGCAAGTTAACTTGGCGAGTTCCGAATAAAGTTCTTTCAAACATTAAGAATTCTTGTTTATAGAGCTCAGAATGTGTGTTTAAAACTTTGAAATAATAAGAACAGTGTTTATATTTACAGGTGTGATTGAATTGTATGTCGGTTTTTGAATAAAATATAGTAAATACCGGAGTTTCTTGTATTTACTTCAAAGAAACCTATCAAATTGTGTTGTAAATCTTAAAGTACAGAATAATATACCCGGGAAATGTTTAAAAACTTGTAACAAACTCATGAAATACAAGTAAATATAGCCGTTCTAACATTTGTCTGTGTTCATTCACCGAGATTTTAGGTACAAAGCAGTAAAATGACGAGAATACTGGTAATGTTTACAATTCTGGCTACTTAACTTGGCGAGTTCCAAATAAAGTTCTTTCAAACATTAAGCATTCTTGTTTATAGAGCTCAGAATGTGTGTTTAAAACATTTAAATAATGAGAACACTCTGTACATTTACAGCTGTGGTTGAATTGTTTATCGGTTTTTGAATAAAACATAATAAATTCTAAGGTTTCTTGTTTAAACTTATTTGAAAACTATCAAATTGTGTATCAACTCTTAATGTACACAATAATAGTCCCGGGAAATGTTTAAGAACTTGTAAGAAGCTCATGAAATACAAGTAAATATAGCCGTTCTATCATTTGTCTGTGTTCAACCACCGAGATTTCAGGTACAAAGCAGTAAAATGACGAGAATACTGGTACTGTTTACAATTCCGGCTACTTAACTTGGCGAGTTCCAAATAAAGTTCTTTCAAACATTAAGCATTCTTGTTTATAGAGCTCAGAATGTGTGTTTAAAACATTTAAATAATGAGAACACTCTGTACATTTACAGCTGTGGTTGAATTGTTTATCGGTTTTTGAATAAAACATAATAAATTCTAAGGTTTCTTGTTTAAACTTATTTGAAAACTATCAAATTGTGTATCAACTCTTAATGTACACAATAATAGTCCCGGGAAATGTTTAAGAACTTGTAAGAAGCTCATGAAATACAAGTAAATATAGCCGTTCTATCATTTGTCTGTGTTCAACCTCCGAGATTTCAGGTACAAAGCAGTAAAATGACGAGAATACTGGTACTGTTTACAATTCCGGCTACTTAACTTGGCGAGTTCCAAATAAAGTTCTTTCAAACATTAAGCATTCTTGTTTATAGAGCTCAGAATGTGTGTTTAAAACATTTAAATAATGAGAACACTCTGTACATTTACAGCTGTGGTTGAATTGTTTATCGGTTTTTGAATAAAACATAATAAATTCTAAGGTTTCTTGTTTAAACTTATTTGAAAACTATCAAATTGTGTATCAACTCTTAATGTACACAATAATAGTCCCGGGAAATGTTTAAGAACTTGTAAGAAGCTCATGAAATACAAGTAAATATAGCCGTTCTATCATTTGTCTGTGTTCAATCACCGAGATTTCAGGTACAAAGCAGTAAAATGACGAGAATACTGGTAATGTTTACAATTCCGGCTACTTAACTAGGCGAGTTCCGAATAACGTTCTTTCAAACATTAAGAATTCTTGTTTATAGAGCTCAGAATGTGTGTTTAAAACGTTTAAATAATGAGAACACTGTGTATATTTACAGCTGTGGTTGAATTGTTTATCAGTTTTTGAATAAAACATCTTAAATATTGAAGTTTCTTGTTTAAACTTCTTTGAAAACTATCAAATTGTCTCTCAACTCTTAAAGTACACAATAATAGTCCCGGGAAATGTTTAAGAACTTGTAAGAAACTCATGAAATACAAGTAAATATAGCCGTTCTAACAATTGTCTGTGCTCAATCACCGAGATTTCAGGTACAAAGCAGTAAAATGACGAGAATACTGGTAATGTTTACAATTCCGGCAACTTAACTTGGCGAGTTCCGAATAAAGTTCTTTCAAACATTAAGAATTCTTGTTTATAGAGCTCAGAATGTGTGTTTAAAACTTTGAAATAATAAGAACAGTGTTTATATTTACAGGTGTGATTGAATTGTTTATCGGTTTTTGAATAAAACATAGTAAATACCGAAGTTTCTTGTATTTACTTCAAAGAAACCTATCAAATTGTGTTGTAACTCTTAAAGTACACAATAATAGTCCCGGGAAATGTTTAAGAACTTGTAAATAACTCATGAAATACAAGTAAATATAGCCGTTCTATCATTTGTCTGTGTGCAATCACCGAGATTTCAGGTACAAAGCAGTTAAATGACGAGAATACTGGTAATGTTTACAATTCCGGCTACTTAACTTGGCGAGTTCCGAATAAAGTTCTTTCAAACATTAAGCATTCTTGTTTATAGAGCTCAGAATGTGTGTTTAACACATTTAAATAATGAGAACACTATGTACATTTACAGCTGTGGTTGAATTGTTTATCGGTTTTTGAATAAAACATAGTAAATACCGAAGTTTCTTGTGTTTACTTCAATGAAACCTCTCAAATTGTGTTGTAAATCTTAAAGTACAGAATAATATACCCGGGAAATGTTTAAGAACTTGTAACAAACTCATGAAATACAAGTAAATATAGCCGTTCTAACATTTGTCTTTGTTCAATCACCGAGATTTCTGGTACAAAGCAGTAAAATGACGAGAATACTGGTAATGTTTACAATTCCGGCTACTTAACTTGGCGAGTTCCAAATAAAGTTCTTTCAAACATTAAGAATTCTTGTTTATAGAGCTCAGAATGTGTGTTTAAAACTTTGAAATAATAAGAACAGTGTTTATATTTACAGGTGTGATTGAATTGTATACGGGTTTTTGAATAAAACATAGTAAATACCGAAGTTTCTTGTATTTACTTCAAAGAAACCTTTAAAATTGTGTTGTAACTCTTAAAGTACACAATAATAGTCCCAGGACATGTTTGAGAACTTGTAAGAAACTCATGAAATACAAGTAAATATAGCCGTTCTATCATTTGTCTGTGTTCAATCACCGAGATTTCAGGTACAAAGCACTTAAATGACGAGAATACTGGTAATTTTTACAATTCCGGCAAGTTAACTTGGCGAGTTCCGAATAAAGTTCTTTCAAACATTAAGAATTCTTGTTTATAGAGCTCAGAATGTGTGTTTAAAACTTTGAAATAATAAGAACAGTGTTTATATTTACAGGTGTGATTGAATTGTATGTCGGTTTTTGAATAAAATATAGTAAATACCGGAGTTTCTTGTATTTACTTCAAAGAAACCTATCAAATTGTGTTGTAAATCTTAAAGTACAGAATAATATACCCGGGAAATGTTTAAAAACTTGTAACAAACTCATGAAATACAAGTAAATATAGCCGTTCTAACATTTGTCTGTGTTCATTCACCGAGATTTTAGGTACAAAGCAGTAAAATGACGAGAATACTGGTAATGTTTACAATTCTGGCTACTTAACTTGGCGAGTTCCAAATAAAGTTCTTTCAAACATTAAGCATTCTTGTTTATAGAGCTCAGAATGTGTGTTTAAAACATTTAAATAATGAGAACACTCTGTACATTTACAGCTGTGGTTGAATTGTTTATCGGTTTTTGAATAAAACATAATAAATTCTAAGGTTTCTTGTTTAAACTTATTTGAAAACTATCAAATTGTGTATCAACTCTTAATGTACACAATAATAGTCCCGGGAAATGTTTAAGAACTTGTAAGAAGCTCATGAAATACAAGTAAATATAGCCGTTCTATCATTTGTCTGTGTTCAACCACCGAGATTTCAGGTACAAAGCAGTAAAATGACGAGAATACTGGTACTGTTTACAATTCCGGCTACTTAACTTGGCGAGTTCCAAATAAAGTTCTTTCAAACATTAAGCATTCTTGTTTATAGAGCTCAGAATGTGTGTTTAAAACATTTAAATAATGAGAACACTCTGTACATTTACAGCTGTGGTTGAATTGTTTATCGGTTTTTGAATAAAACATAATAAATTCTAAGGTTTCTTGTTTAAACTTATTTGAAAACTATCAAATTGTGTATCAACTCTTAATGTACACAATAATAGTCCCGGGAAATGTTTAAGAACTTGTAAGAAGCTCATGAAATACAAGTAAATATAGCCGTTCTATCATTTGTCTGTGTTCAACCTCCGAGATTTCAGGTACAAAGCAGTAAAATGACGAGAATACTGGTACTGTTTACAATTCCGGCTACTTAACTTGGCGAGTTCCAAATAAAGTTCTTTCAAACATTAAGCATTCTTGTTTATAGAGCTCAGAATGTGTGTTTAAAACATTTAAATAATGAGAACACTCTGTACATTTACAGCTGTGGTTGAATTGTTTATCGGTTTTTGAATAAAACATAATAAATTCTAAGGTTTCTTGTTTAAACTTATTTGAAAACTATCAAATTGTGTATCAACTCTTAATGTACACAATAATAGTCCCGGGAAATGTTTAAGAACTTGTAAGAAGCTCATGAAATACAAGTAAATATAGCCGTTCTATCATTTGTCTGTGTTCAATCACCGAGATTTCAGGTACAAAGCAGTAAAATGACGAGAATACTGGTAATGTTTACAATTCCGGCTACTTAACTAGGCGAGTTCCGAATAACGTTCTTTCAAACATTAAGAATTCTTGTTTATAGAGCTCAGAATGTGTGTTTAAAACGTTTAAATAATGAGAACACTGTGTATATTTACAGCTGTGGTTGAATTGTTTATCAGTTTTTGAATAAAACATCTTAAATATTGAAGTTTCTTGTTTAAACTTCTTTGAAAACTATCAAATTGTCTCTCAACTCTTAAAGTACACAATAATAGTCCCGGGAAATGTTTAAGAACTTGTAAGAAACTCATGAAATACAAGTAAATATAGCCGTTCTAACAATTGTCTGTGCTCAATCACCGAGATTTCAGGTACAAAGCAGTAAAATGACGAGAATACTGGTAATGTTTACAATTCCGGCAACTTAACTTGGCGAGTTCCGAATAAAGTTCTTTCAAACATTAAGAATTCTTGTTTATAGAGCTCAGAATGTGTGTTTAAAACTTTGAAATAATAAGAACAGTGTTTATATTTACAGGTGTGATTGAATTGTATATCGGTTTTTGAATAAAATATAGTAAATACCGAAGTTTCTTGTATTTACTTCAAAGAAACCTATCAAATTGTGTTGTAAATGTTAAAGTACAGAATAATATACCCGGGAAATGTTTAAGAACTTGTAACAAACTCATGAAATACAAGTAAATATAGCCGTTCTAATATTTGTCTGTGTTCATTCACCGAGATTTTAGGTACAAAGCAGTAAAATGACGAGAATACTGGTAATGTTTACAATTCTGGCTACTTAACTTGGCGAGTTCCAAATAAAGTTCTTTCAAACATTAAGCATTCTTGTTTATAGAGCTCAGAATGTGTGTTTAAAACATTTAAATAATGAGAACACTCTGTACATTTACAGCTGTGTTTGAATTGTTTATCGGTTTTTGAATAAAACATAATAAATTCTAAGGTTTCTTGTTTAAACTTATTTGAAAACTATCAAATTGTGTATCAACTCTTAATGTACACAATAATAGTCCCCGGAAATGTTTAAGAACTTGTAAGAAGCTCATGAAATACAAGTAAATATAGCCGTTCTATCATTTGTCTGTGTTCAACCACCGAGATTTCAGGTACAAAGCAGTAAAATGACGAGAATACTGGTACTGTTTACAATTCCGGCTACTTAACTTGGCGAGTTCCAAATAAAGTTCTTTCAAACATTAAGCATTCTTGTTTATAGAGCTCAGAATGTGTGTTTAAAACATTTAAATAATGAGAACACTCTGTACATTTACAGCTGTGGTTGAATTGTTTATCGGTTTTTGAATAAAACATAATAAATTCTAAGGTTTCTTGTTTAAACTTATTTGAAAACTATCAAATTGTGTATCAACTCTTAATGTACACAATAATAGTCCCGGGAAATGTTTAAGAACTTGTAAGAAGCTCATGAAATACAAGTAAATATAGCCGTTCTATCATTTGTCTGTGTTCAATCACCGAGATTTCAGGTACAAAGCAGTAAAATGACGAGAATACTGGTAATGTTTACAATTCCGGCTACTTAACTAGGCGAGTTCCGAATAAAGTTCTTTCAAACATTAAGAATTCTTGTTTATAGAGCTCAGAATGTGCGTTTAAAACGTTTAAATAATGAGAACACTGTGTATATTTACAGCTGTGGTTGAATTGTTTATCAGTTTTTGAATAAAACATCTTAAATATTGAAGTTTCTTGTTTAAACTTCTTTGAAAACTATCAAATTGTCTCTCAACTCTTAAAGTACACAATAATAGTCCCGGGAAATGTTTAAGAACTTGTAAGAAACTCATGAAATACAAGTAAATATAGCCGTTCTAACAATTGTCTGTGCTCAATCACCGAGATTTCAGGTACAAAGCAGTAAAATGACGAGAATACTGGTAATGTTTACAATTCCGGCAACTTAACTTGGCGAGTTCCGAATAAAGTTCTTTCAAACATTAAGAATTCTTGTTTATAGAGCTCAGAATGTGTGTTTAAAACTTTGAAATAATAAGAACAGTGTTTATATTTACAGGTGTGATTGAATTGTTTATCGGTTTTTGAATAAAACATAGTAAATACCGAAGTTTCTTGTATTTACTTCAAAGAAACCTATCAAATTGTGTTGTAACTCTTAAAGTACACAATAATAGTCCCGGGAAATGTTTAAGAACTTGTAAATAACTCATGAAATACAAGTAAATATAGCCGTTCTATCATTTGTCTGTGTTCAATCACCGAGATTTCAGGTACAAAGCAGTTAAATGACGAGAATACTGGTAATGTTTACAATTCCGGCTACTTAACTTGGCGAGTTCCGAATAAAGTTCTTTCAAACATTAAGCATTCTTGTTTATAGAGCTCAGAATGTGTGTTTAACACATTTAAATAATGAGAACACTATGTACATTTACAGCTGTGGTTGAATTGTTTATCGGTTTTTGAATAAAACATAGTAAATACCGAAGTTTCTTGTGTTTACTTCAATGAAACCTCTCAAATTGTGTTGTAAATCTTAAAGTACAGAATAATATACCCGGGAAATGTTTAAGAACTTGTAACAAACTCATGAAATACAAGTAAATATAGCCGTTCTAACATTTGTCTTTGTTCAATCACCGAGATTTCTGGTACAAAGCAGTAAAATGACGAGAATACTGGTAATGTTTACAATTCCGGCTACTTAACTTGGCGAGTTCCAAATAAAGTTCTTTCAAACATTAAGAATTCTTGTTTATAGAGCTCAGAATGTGTGTTTAAAACTTTGAAATAATAAGAACAGTGTTTATATTTACAGGTGTGATTGAATTGTATACGGGTTTTTGAATAAAACATAGTAAATACCGAAGTTTCTTGTATTTACTTCAAAGAAACCTTTAAAATTGTGTTGTAACTCTTAAAGTACACAATAATAGTCCCAGGACATGTTTGAGAACTTGTAAGAAACTCATGAAATACAAGTAAATATAGCCGTTCTATCATTTGTCTGTGTTCAATCACCGAGATTTCAGGTACAAAGCACTTAAATGACGAGAATACTGGTAATTTTTACAATTCCGGCAAGTTAACTTGGCGAGTTCCGAATAAAGTTCTTTCAAACATTAAGAATTCTTGTTTATAGAGCTCAGAATGTGTGTTTAAAACTTTGAAATAATAAGAACAGTGTTTATATTTACAGGTGTGATTGAATTGTATATCGGTTTTTGAATAAAACATAATAAATACCGAAGTTTCTTGTATTTACTTCAAAGAAACTTATCAAATTGTGTTGTAACTCTTAAAGTACACAATAATAGTCCCGGGAAATGTTTCAGAACTTGTAAGAAGCTCATGAAATACAAGTAAATATAGCCGTTCTATCATTTGTCTGTGTTCAATCACCGAGATTTCAGGTACAAAGCAGTAAAATGACGAGAATACTGGTAATGTTTACAATTCCGGCTACTTAACTTGGCGAGTTCCGAATAAAGTTCTTTCAAACATTAAGAATTCTTGTTTATAGAGCTCAGAATGTGTGTTTAAAACTTTGAAATAATAAGAACAGTGTTTATATTTACAGGTGTGATTGAATTGTATATCGGTTTTTGAATAAAATATAGTAAATACCGAAGTTTCTTGTATTTACTTCAAAGAAACCTATCAAATTGTGTTGTAAATCTTAAAGTACAGAATAATATACCCGGGAAATGTTTAAGAACTTGTAACAAACTCATGAAATACAAGTAAATATAGCCGTTCTAACATTTGTCTGTGTTCATTCACCGAGATTTCAGGTACAAAGCAGTAAAATGACGAGAATACTGGTAATGTTTACAATTCTGGCTACTTAACTTGGCGAGTTCCAAATAAAGTTCTTTCAAACATTAAGCATTCTTGTTTATAGAGCTCAGAATGTGTGTTTAAAACATTTAAATAATGAGAACACTCTGTACATTTACAGCTGTGGTTGAATTGTTTATCGGTTTTTGAATAAAACATAATAAATTCTAAGGTTTCTTGTTTAAACTTATTTGAAAACTATCAAATTGTGTATCAACTCTTAATGTACACAATAATAGTCCCGGGAAATGTTTAAGAACTTGTAAGAAGCTCATGAAATACAAGTAAATATAGCCGTTCTATCATTTGTCTGTGTTCAACCTCCGAGATTTCAGGTACAAAGCAGTAAAATGACGAGAATACTGGTACTGTTTACAATTCCGGCTACTTAACTTGGCGAGTTCCAAATAAAGTTCTTTCAAACATTAAGCATTCTTGTTTATAGAGCTCAGAATGTGTGTTTAAAACATTTAAATAATGAGAACACTCTGTACATTTACAGCTGTGGTTGAATTGTTTATCGGTTTTTGAATAAAACATAATAAATTCTAAGGTTTCTTGTTTAAACTTATTTGAAAACTATCAAATTGTGTATCAACTCTTAATGTACACAATAATAGTCCCGGGAAATGTTTAAGAACTTGTAAGAAGCTCATGAAATACAAGTAAATATAGCCGTTCTATCATTTGTCTGTGTTCAATCACCGAGATTTCAGGTACAAAGCAGTAAAATGACGAGAATACTGGTAATGTTTACAATTCCGGCTACTTAACTAGGCGAGTTCCGAATAACGTTCTTTCAAACATTAAGAATTCTTGTTTATAGAGCTCAGAATGTGTGTTTAAAACGTTTAAATAATGAGAACACTGTGTATATTTACAGCTGTGGTTGAATTGTTTATCAGTTTTTGAATAAAACATCTTAAATATTGAAGTTTCTTGTTTAAACTTCTTTGAAAACTATCAAATTGTCTCTCAACTCTTAAAGTACACAATAATAGTCCCGGGAAATGTTTAAGAACTTGTAAGAAACTCATGAAATACAAGTAAATATAGCCGTTCTAACAATTGTCTGTGCTCAATCACCGAGATTTCAGGTACAAAGCAGTAAAATGACGAGAATACTGGTAATGTTTACAATTCCGGCAACTTAACTTGGCGAGTTCCGAATAAAGTTCTTTCAAACATTAAGAATTCTTGTTTATAGAGCTCAGAATGTGTGTTTAAAACTTTGAAATAATAAGAACAGTGTTTATATTTACAGGTGTGATTGAATTGTTTATCGGTTTTTGAATAAAACATAGTAAATACCGAAGTTTCTTGTATTTACTTCAAAGAAACCTATCAAATTGTGTTGTAACTCTTAAAGTACACAATAATAGTCCCGGGAAATGTTTAAGAACTTGTAAATAACTCATGAAATACAAGTAAATATAGCCGTTCTATCATTTGTCTGTGTGCAATCACCGAGATTTCAGGTACAAAGCAGTTAAATGACGAGAATACTGGTAATGTTTACAATTCCGGCTACTTAACTTGGCGAGTTCCGAATAAAGTTCTTTCAAACATTAAGCATTCTTGTTTATAGAGCTCAGAATGTGTGTTTAACACATTTAAATAATGAGAACACTATGTACATTTACAGCTGTGGTTGAATTGTTTATCGGTTTTTGAATAAAACATAGTAAATACCGAAGTTTCTTGTGTTTACTTCAATGAAACCTCTCAAATTGTGTTGTAAATCTTAAAGTACAGAATAATATACCCGGGAAATGTTTAAGAACTTGTAACAAACTCATGAAATACAAGTAAATATAGCCGTTCTAACATTTGTCTTTGTTCAATCACCGAGATTTCTGGTACAAAGCAGTAAAATGACGAGAATACTGGTAATGTTTACAATTCCGGCTACTTAACTTGGCGAGTTCCAAATAAAGTTCTTTCAAACATTAAGAATTCTTGTTTATAGAGCTCAGAATGTGTGTTTAAAACTTTGAAATAATAAGAACAGTGTTTATATTTACAGGTGTGATTGAATTGTATACGGGTTTTTGAATAAAACATAGTAAATACCGAAGTTTCTTGTATTTACTTCAAAGAAACCTTTAAAATTGTGTTGTAACTCTTAAAGTACACAATAATAGTCCCAGGACATGTTTGAGAACTTGTAAGAAACTCATGAAATACAAGTAAATATAGCCGTTCTATCATTTGTCTGTGTTCAATCACCGAGATTTCAGGTACAAAGCACTTAAATGACGAGAATACTGGTAATTTTTACAATTCCGGCAAGTTAACTTGGCGAGTTCCGAATAAAGTTCTTTCAAACATTAAGAATTCTTGTTTATAGAGCTCAGAATGTGTGTTTAAAACTTTGAAATAATAAGAACAGTGTTTATATTTACAGGTGTGATTGAATTGTATGTCGGTTTTTGAATAAAATATAGTAAATACCGGAGTTTCTTGTATTTACTTCAAAGAAACCTATCAAATTGTGTTGTAAATCTTAAAGTACAGAATAATATACCCGGGAAATGTTTAAAAACTTGTAACAAACTCATGAAATACAAGTAAATATAGCCGTTCTAACATTTGTCTGTGTTCATTCACCGAGATTTTAGGTACAAAGCAGTAAAATGACGAGAATACTGGTAATGTTTACAATTCTGGCTACTTAACTTGGCGAGTTCCAAATAAAGTTCTTTCAAACATTAAGCATTCTTGTTTATAGAGCTCAGAATGTGTGTTTAAAACATTTAAATAATGAGAACACTCTGTACATTTACAGCTGTGGTTGAATTGTTTATCGGTTTTTGAATAAAACATAATAAATTCTAAGGTTTCTTGTTTAAACTTATTTGAAAACTATCAAATTGTGTATCAACTCTTAATGTACACAATAATAGTCCCGGGAAATGTTTAAGAACTTGTAAGAAGCTCATGAAATACAAGTAAATATAGCCGTTCTATCATTTGTCTGTGTTCAACCACCGAGATTTCAGGTACAAAGCAGTAAAATGACGAGAATACTGGTACTGTTTACAATTCCGGCTACTTAACTTGGCGAGTTCCAAATAAAGTTCTTTCAAACATTAAGCATTCTTGTTTATAGAGCTCAGAATGTGTGTTTAAAACATTTAAATAATGAGAACACTCTGTACATTTACAGCTGTGGTTGAATTGTTTATCGGTTTTTGAATAAAACATAATAAATTCTAAGGTTTCTTGTTTAAACTTATTTGAAAACTATCAAATTGTGTATCAACTCTTAATGTACACAATAATAGTCCCGGGAAATGTTTAAGAACTTGTAAGAAGCTCATGAAATACAAGTAAATATAGCCGTTCTATCATTTGTCTGTGTTCAACCTCCGAGATTTCAGGTACAAAGCAGTAAAATGACGAGAATACTGGTACTGTTTACAATTCCGGCTACTTAACTTGGCGAGTTCCAAATAAAGTTCTTTCAAACATTAAGCATTCTTGTTTATAGAGCTCAGAATGTGTGTTTAAAACATTTAAATAATGAGAACACTCTGTACATTTACAGCTGTGGTTGAATTGTTTATCGGTTTTTGAATAAAACATAATAAATTCTAAGGTTTCTTGTTTAAACTTATTTGAAAACTATCAAATTGTGTATCAACTCTTAATGTACACAATAATAGTCCCGGGAAATGTTTAAGAACTTGTAAGAAGCTCATGAAATACAAGTAAATATAGCCGTTCTATCATTTGTCTGTGTTCAATCACCGAGATTTCAGGTACAAAGCAGTAAAATGACGAGAATACTGGTAATGTTTACAATTCCGGCTACTTAACTAGGCGAGTTCCGAATAACGTTCTTTCAAACATTAAGAATTCTTGTTTATAGAGCTCAGAATGTGTGTTTAAAACGTTTAAATAATGAGAACACTGTGTATATTTACAGCTGTGGTTGAATTGTTTATCAGTTTTTGAATAAAACATCTTAAATATTGAAGTTTCTTGTTTAAACTTCTTTGAAAACTATCAAATTGTCTCTCAACTCTTAAAGTACACAATAATAGTCCCGGGAAATGTTTAAGAACTTGTAAGAAACTCATGAAATACAA
Organism: Myotis nattereri; assembly: GCF_964212035.1. Lineage (NCBI taxonomy): Eukaryota > Metazoa > Chordata > Mammalia > Chiroptera > Vespertilionidae > Myotis > Myotis nattereri. The sequence goes on along the minus strand of NW_027669612.1, from coordinate 26,664 downwards.
GTAAATATAGCCGTTCTAACAATTGTCTGTGCTCAATCACCGAGATTTCAGGTACAAAGCAGTAAAATGACGAGAATACTGGTAATGTTTACAATTCCGGCAACTTAACTTGGCGAGTTCCGAATAAAGTTCTTTCAAACATTAAGAATTCTTGTTTATAGAGCTCAGAATGTGTGTTTAAAACTTTGAAATAATAAGAACAGTGTTTATATTTACAGGTGTGATTGAATTGTTTATCGGTTTTTGAATAAAACATAGTAAATACCGAAGTTTCTTGTATTTACTTCAAAGAAACCTATCAAATTGTGTTGTAACTCTTAAAGTACACAATAATAGTCCCGGGAAATGTTTAAGAACTTGTAAATAACTCATGAAATACAAGTAAATATAGCCGTTCTATCATTTGTCTGTGTGCAATCACCGAGATTTCAGGTACAAAGCAGTTAAATGACGAGAATACTGGTAATGTTTACAATTCCGGCTACTTAACTTGGCGAGTTCCGAATAAAGTTCTTTCAAACATTAAGCATTCTTGTTTATAGAGCTCAGAATGTGTGTTTAACACATTTAAATAATGAGAACACTATGTACATTTACAGCTGTGGTTGAATTGTTTATCGGTTTTTGAATAAAACATAGTAAATACCGAAGTTTCTTGTGTTTACTTCAATGAAACCTCTCAAATTGTGTTGTAAATCTTAAAGTACAGAATAATATACCCGGGAAATGTTTAAGAACTTGTAACAAACTCATGAAATACAAGTAAATATAGCCGTTCTAACATTTGTCTTTGTTCAATCACCGAGATTTCTGGTACAAAGCAGTAAAATGACGAGAATACTGGTAATGTTTACAATTCCGGCTACTTAACTTGGCGAGTTCCAAATAAAGTTCTTTCAAACATTAAGAATTCTTGTTTATAGAGCTCAGAATGTGTGTTTAAAACTTTGAAATAATAAGAACAGTGTTTATATTTACAGGTGTGATTGAATTGTATACGGGTTTTTGAATAAAACATAGTAAATACCGAAGTTTCTTGTATTTACTTCAAAGAAACCTTTAAAATTGTGTTGTAACTCTTAAAGTACACAATAATAGTCCCGGGAAATGTTTAAGAACTTGTAAATAACTCATGAAATACAAGTAAATATAGCCGTTCTATCATTTGTCTGTGTGCAATCACCGAGATTTCAGGTACAAAGCAGTTAAATGACGAGAATACTGGTAATGTTTACAATTCCGGCTACTTAACTTGGCGAGTTCCGAATAAAGTTCTTTCAAACATTAAGCATTCTTGTTTATAGAGCTCAGAATGTGTGTTTAACACATTTAAATAATGAGAACACTATGTACATTTACAGCTGTGGTTGAATTGTTTATCGGTTTTTGAATAAAACATAGTAAATACCGAAGTTTCTTGTGTTTACTTCAATGAAACCTCTCAAATTGTGTTGTAAATCTTAAAGTACAGAATAATATACCCGGGAAATGTTTAAGAACTTGTAACAAACTCATGAAATACAAGTAAATATAGCCGTTCTAACATTTGTCTTTGTTCAATCACCGAGATTTCTGGTACAAAGCAGTAAAATGACGAGAATACTGGTAATGTTTACAATTCCGGCTACTTAACTTGGCGAGTTCCAAATAAAGTTCTTTCAAACATTAAGAATTCTTGTTTATAGAGCTCAGAATGTGTGTTTAAAACTTTGAAATAATAAGAACAGTGTTTATATTTACAGGTGTGATTGAATTGTATACGGGTTTTTGAATAAAACATAGTAAATACCGAAGTTTCTTGTATTTACTTCAAAGAAACCTTTAAAATTGTGTTGTAACTCTTAAAGTACACAATAATAGTCCCAGGACATGTTTGAGAACTTGTAAGAAACTCATGAAATACAAGTAAATATAGCCGTTCTATCATTTGTCTGTGTTCAATCACCGAGATTTCAGGTACAAAGCACTTAAATGACGAGAATACTGGTAATTTTTACAATTCCGGCAAGTTAACTTGGCGAGTTCCGAATAAAGTTCTTTCAAACATTAAGAATTCTTGTTTATAGAGCTCAGAATGTGTGTTTAAAACTTTGAAATAATAAGAACAGTGTTTATATTTACAGGTGTGATTGAATTGTATGTCGGTTTTTGAATAAAATATAGTAAATACCGGAGTTTCTTGTATTTACTTCAAAGAAACCTATCAAATTGTGTTGTAAATCTTAAAGTACAGAATAATATACCCGGGAAATGTTTAAAAACTTGTAACAAACTCATGAAATACAAGTAAATATAGCCGTTCTAACATTTGTCTGTGTTCATTCACCGAGATTTTAGGTACAAAGCAGTAAAATGACGAGAATACTGGTAATGTTTACAATTCTGGCTACTTAACTTGGCGAGTTCCAAATAAAGTTCTTTCAAACATTAAGCATTCTTGTTTATAGAGCTCAGAATGTGTGTTTAAAACATTTAAATAATGAGAACACTCTGTACATTTACAGCTGTGGTTGAATTGTTTATCGGTTTTTGAATAAAACATAATAAATTCTAAGGTTTCTTGTTTAAACTTATTTGAAAACTATCAAATTGTGTATCAACTCTTAATGTACACAATAATAGTCCCGGGAAATGTTTAAGAACTTGTAAGAAGCTCATGAAATACAAGTAAATATAGCCGTTCTATCATTTGTCTGTGTTCAACCACCGAGATTTCAGGTACAAAGCAGTAAAATGACGAGAATACTGGTACTGTTTACAATTCCGGCTACTTAACTTGGCGAGTTCCAAATAAAGTTCTTTCAAACATTAAGCATTCTTGTTTATAGAGCTCAGAATGTGTGTTTAAAACATTTAAATAATGAGAACACTCTGTACATTTACAGCTGTGGTTGAATTGTTTATCGGTTTTTGAATAAAACATAATAAATTCTAAGGTTTCTTGTTTAAACTTATTTGAAAACTATCAAATTGTGTATCAACTCTTAATGTACACAATAATAGTCCCGGGAAATGTTTAAGAACTTGTAAGAAGCTCATGAAATACAAGTAAATATAGCCGTTCTATCATTTGTCTGTGTTCAACCTCCGAGATTTCAGGTACAAAGCAGTAAAATGACGAGAATACTGGTACTGTTTACAATTCCGGCTACTTAACTTGGCGAGTTCCAAATAAAGTTCTTTCAAACATTAAGCATTCTTGTTTATAGAGCTCAGAATGTGTGTTTAAAACATTTAAATAATGAGAACACTCTGTACATTTACAGCTGTGGTTGAATTGTTTATCGGTTTTTGAATAAAACATAATAAATTCTAAGGTTTCTTGTTTAAACTTATTTGAAAACTATCAAATTGTGTATCAACTCTTAATGTACACAATAATAGTCCCGGGAAATGTTTAAGAACTTGTAAGAAGCTCATGAAATACAAGTAAATATAGCCGTTCTATCATTTGTCTGTGTTCAATCACCGAGATTTCAGGTACAAAGCAGTAAAATGACGAGAATACTGGTAATGTTTACAATTCCGGCTACTTAACTAGGCGAGTTCCGAATAACGTTCTTTCAAACATTAAGAATTCTTGTTTATAGAGCTCAGAATGTGTGTTTAAAACGTTTAAATAATGAGAACACTGTGTATATTTACAGCTGTGGTTGAATTGTTTATCAGTTTTTGAATAAAACATCTTAAATATTGAAGTTTCTTGTTTAAACTTCTTTGAAAACTATCAAATTGTCTCTCAACTCTTAAAGTACACAATAATAGTCCCGGGAAATGTTTAAGAACTTGTAAGAAACTCATGAAATACAAGTAAATATAGCCGTTCTAACAATTGTCTGTGCTCAATCACCGAGATTTCAGGTACAAAGCAGTAAAATGACGAGAATACTGGTAATGTTTACAATTCCGGCAACTTAACTTGGCGAGTTCCGAATAAAGTTCTTTCAAACATTAAGAATTCTTGTTTATAGAGCTCAGAATGTGTGTTTAAAACTTTGAAATAATAAGAACAGTGTTTATATTTACAGGTGTGATTGAATTGTATATCGGTTTTTGAATAAAATATAGTAAATACCGAAGTTTCTTGTATTTACTTCAAAGAAACCTATCAAATTGTGTTGTAAATGTTAAAGTACAGAATAATATACCCGGGAAATGTTTAAGAACTTGTAACAAACTCATGAAATACAAGTAAATATAGCCGTTCTAATATTTGTCTGTGTTCATTCACCGAGATTTTAGGTACAAAGCAGTAAAATGACGAGAATACTGGTAATGTTTACAATTCTGGCTACTTAACTTGGCGAGTTCCAAATAAAGTTCTTTCAAACATTAAGCATTCTTGTTTATAGAGCTCAGAATGTGTGTTTAAAACATTTAAATAATGAGAACACTCTGTACATTTACAGCTGTGTTTGAATTGTTTATCGGTTTTTGAATAAAACATAATAAATTCTAAGGTTTCTTGTTTAAACTTATTTGAAAACTATCAAATTGTGTATCAACTCTTAATGTACACAATAATAGTCCCCGGAAATGTTTAAGAACTTGTAAGAAGCTCATGAAATACAAGTAAATATAGCCGTTCTATCATTTGTCTGTGTTCAACCACCGAGATTTCAGGTACAAAGCAGTAAAATGACGAGAATACTGGTACTGTTTACAATTCCGGCTACTTAACTTGGCGAGTTCCAAATAAAGTTCTTTCAAACATTAAGCATTCTTGTTTATAGAGCTCAGAATGTGTGTTTAAAACATTTAAATAATGAGAACACTCTGTACATTTACAGCTGTGGTTGAATTGTTTATCGGTTTTTGAATAAAACATAATAAATTCTAAGGTTTCTTGTTTAAACTTATTTGAAAACTATCAAATTGTGTATCAACTCTTAATGTACACAATAATAGTCCCGGGAAATGTTTAAGAACTTGTAAGAAGCTCATGAAATACAAGTAAATATAGCCGTTCTATCATTTGTCTGTGTTCAATCACCGAGATTTCAGGTACAAAGCAGTAAAATGACGAGAATACTGGTAATGTTTACAATTCCGGCTACTTAACTAGGCGAGTTCCGAATAAAGTTCTTTCAAACATTAAGAATTCTTGTTTATAGAGCTCAGAATGTGCGTTTAAAACGTTTAAATAATGAGAACACTGTGTATATTTACAGCTGTGGTTGAATTGTTTATCAGTTTTTGAATAAAACATCTTAAATATTGAAGTTTCTTGTTTAAACTTCTTTGAAAACTATCAAATTGTCTCTCAACTCTTAAAGTACACAATAATAGTCCCGGGAAATGTTTAAGAACTTGTAAGAAACTCATGAAATACAAGTAAATATAGCCGTTCTAACAATTGTCTGTGCTCAATCACCGAGATTTCAGGTACAAAGCAGTAAAATGACGAGAATACTGGTAATGTTTACAATTCCGGCAACTTAACTTGGCGAGTTCCGAATAAAGTTCTTTCAAACATTAAGAATTCTTGTTTATAGAGCTCAGAATGTGTGTTTAAAACTTTGAAATAATAAGAACAGTGTTTATATTTACAGGTGTGATTGAATTGTTTATCGGTTTTTGAATAAAACATAGTAAATACCGAAGTTTCTTGTATTTACTTCAAAGAAACCTATCAAATTGTGTTGTAACTCTTAAAGTACACAATAATAGTCCCGGGAAATGTTTAAGAACTTGTAAATAACTCATGAAATACAAGTAAATATAGCCGTTCTATCATTTGTCTGTGTTCAATCACCGAGATTTCAGGTACAAAGCAGTTAAATGACGAGAATACTGGTAATGTTTACAATTCCGGCTACTTAACTTGGCGAGTTCCGAATAAAGTTCTTTCAAACATTAAGCATTCTTGTTTATAGAGCTCAGAATGTGTGTTTAACACATTTAAATAATGAGAACACTATGTACATTTACAGCTGTGGTTGAATTGTTTATCGGTTTTTGAATAAAACATAGTAAATACCGAAGTTTCTTGTGTTTACTTCAATGAAACCTCTCAAATTGTGTTGTAAATCTTAAAGTACAGAATAATATACCCGGGAAATGTTTAAGAACTTGTAACAAACTCATGAAATACAAGTAAATATAGCCGTTCTAACATTTGTCTTTGTTCAATCACCGAGATTTCTGGTACAAAGCAGTAAAATGACGAGAATACTGGTAATGTTTACAATTCCGGCTACTTAACTTGGCGAGTTCCAAATAAAGTTCTTTCAAACATTAAGAATTCTTGTTTATAGAGCTCAGAATGTGTGTTTAAAACTTTGAAATAATAAGAACAGTGTTTATATTTACAGGTGTGATTGAATTGTATACGGGTTTTTGAATAAAACATAGTAAATACCGAAGTTTCTTGTATTTACTTCAAAGAAACCTTTAAAATTGTGTTGTAACTCTTAAAGTACACAATAATAGTCCCAGGACATGTTTGAGAACTTGTAAGAAACTCATGAAATACAAGTAAATATAGCCGTTCTATCATTTGTCTGTGTTCAATCACCGAGATTTCAGGTACAAAGCACTTAAATGACGAGAATACTGGTAATTTTTTCCAATTCCGGCAAGTTAACTTGGCGAGTTCCGAATAAAGTTCTTTCAAACATTAAGAATTCTTGTTTATAGAGCTCAGAATGTGTGTTTAAAACTTTGAAATAATAAGAACAGTGTTTATATTTACAGGTGTGATTGAATTGTATATCGGTTTTTGAATAAAACATAATAAATACCGAAGTTTCTTGTATTTACTTCAAAGAAACTTATCAAATTGTGTTGTAACTCTTAAAGTACACAATAATAGTCCCGGGAAATGTTTCAGAACTTGTAAGAAGCTCATGAAATACAAGTAAATATAGCCGTTCTATCATTTGTCTGTGTTCAATCACCGAGATTTCAGGTACAAAGCAGTAAAATGACGAGAATACTGGTAATGTTTACAATTCCGGCTACTTAACTTGGCGAGTTCCGAATAAAGTTCTTTCAAACATTAAGAATTCTTGTTTATAGAGCTCAGAATGTGTGTTTAAAACTTTGAAATAATAAGAACAGTGTTTATATTTACAGGTGTGATTGAATTGTATATCGGTTTTTGAATAAAATATAGTAAATACCGAAGTTTCTTGTATTTACTTCAAAGAAACCTATCAAATTGTGTTGTAAATCTTAAAGTACAGAATAATATACCCGGGAAATGTTTAAGAACTTGTAACAAACTCATGAAATACAAGTAAATATAGCCGTTCTAACATTTGTCTGTGTTCATTCACCGAGATTTCAGGTACAAAGCAGTAAAATGACGAGAATACTGGTAATGTTTACAATTCTGGCTACTTAACTTGGCGAGTTCCAAATAAAGTTCTTTCAAACATTAAGCATTCTTGTTTATAGAGCTCAGAATGTGTGTTTAAAACATTTAAATAATGAGAACACTCTGTACATTTACAGCTGTGGTTGAATTGTTTATCGGTTTTTGAATAAAACATAATAAATTCTAAGGTTTCTTGTTTAAACTTATTTGAAAACTATCAAATTGTGTATCAACTCTTAATGTACACAATAATAGTCCCGGGAAATGTTTAAGAACTTGTAAGAAGCTCATGAAATACAAGTAAATATAGCCGTTCTATCATTTGTCTGTGTTCAACCTCCGAGATTTCAGGTACAAAGCAGTAAAATGACGAGAATACTGGTACTGTTTACAATTCCGGCTACTTAACTTGGCGAGTTCCAAATAAAGTTCTTTCAAACATTAAGCATTCTTGTTTATAGAGCTCAGAATGTGTGTTTAAAACATTTAAATAATGAGAACACTCTGTACATTTACAGCTGTGGTTGAATTGTTTATCGGTTTTTGAATAAAACATAATAAATTCTAAGGTTTCTTGTTTAAACTTATTTGAAAACTATCAAATTGTGTATCAACTCTTAATGTACACAATAATAGTCCCGGGAAATGTTTAAGAACTTGTAAGAAGCTCATGAAATACAAGTAAATATAGCCGTTCTATCATTTGTCTGTGTTCAATCACCGAGATTTCAGGTACAAAGCAGTAAAATGACGAGAATACTGGTAATGTTTACAATTCCGGCTACTTAACTAGGCGAGTTCCGAATAACGTTCTTTCAAACATTAAGAATTCTTGTTTATAGAGCTCAGAATGTGTGTTTAAAACGATTAAATAATGAGAACACTGTGTATATTTACAGCTGTGGTTGAATTGTTTATCAGTTTTTGAATAAAACATCTTAAATATTGAAGTTTCTTGTTTAAACTTCTTTGAAAACTATCAAATTGTCTCTCAACTCTTAAAGTACACAATAATAGTCCCGGGAAATGTTTAAGAACTTGTAAGAAACTCATGAAATACAAGTAAATATAGCCGTTCTAACAATTGTCTGTGCTCAATCACCGAGATTTCAGGTACAAAGCAGTAAAATGACGAGAATACTGGTAATGTTTACAATTCCGGCAACTTAACTTGGCGAGTTCCGAATAAAGTTCTTTCAAACATTAAGAATTCTTGTTTATAGAGCTCAGAATGTGTGTTTAAAACTTTGAAATAATAAGAACAGTGTTTATATTTACAGGTGTGATTGAATTGTTTATCGGTTTTTGAATAAAACATAGTAAATACCGAAGTTTCTTGTATTTACTTCAAAGAAACCTATCAAATTGTGTTGTAACTCTTAAAGTACACAATAATAGTCCCGGGAAATGTTTAAGAACTTGTAAATAACTCATGAAATACAAGTAAATATAGCCGTTCTATCATTTGTCTGTGTGCAATCACCGAGATTTCAGGTACAAAGCAGTTAAATGACGAGAATACTGGTAATGTTTACAATTCCGGCTACTTAACTTGGCGAGTTCCGAATAAAGTTCTTTCAAACATTAAGCATTCTTGTTTATAGAGCTCAGAATGTGTGTTTAACACATTTAAATAATGAGAACACTATGTACATTTACAGCTGTGGTTGAATTGTTTATCGGTTTTTGAATAAAACATAGTAAATACCGAAGTTTCTTGTGTTTACTTCAATGAAACCTCTCAAATTGTGTTGTAAATCTTAAAGTACAGAATAATATACCCGGGAAATGTTTAAGAACTTGTAACAAACTCATGAAATACAAGTAAATATAGCCGTTCTAACATTTGTCTTTGTTCAATCACCGAGATTTCTGGTACAAAGCAGTAAAATGACGAGAATACTGGTAATGTTTACAATTCCGGCTACTTAACTTGGCGAGTTCCAAATAAAGTTCTTTCAAACATTAAGAATTCTTGTTTATAGAGCTCAGAATGTGTGTTTAAAACTTTGAAATAATAAGAACAGTGTTTATATTTACAGGTGTGATTGAATTGTATACGGGTTTTTGAATAAAACATAGTAAATACCGAAGTTTCTTGTATTTACTTCAAAGAAACCTTTAAAATTGTGTTGTAACTCTTAAAGTACACAATAATAGTCCCAGGACATGTTTGAGAACTTGTAAGAAACTCATGAAATACAAGTAAATATAGCCGTTCTATCATTTGTCTGTGTTCAATCACCGAGATTTCAGGTACAAAGCACTTAAATGACGAGAATACTGGTAATTTTTACAATTCCGGCAAGTTAACTTGGCGAGTTCCGAATAAAGTTCTTTCAAACATTAAGAATTCTTGTTTATAGAGCTCAGAATGTGTGTTTAAAACTTTGAAATAATAAGAACAGTGTTTATATTTACAGGTGTGATTGAATTGTATATCGGTTTTTGAATAAAATATAGTAAATACCGGAGTTTCTTGTATTTACTTCAAAGAAACCTATCAAATTGTGTTGTAAATCTTAAAGTACAGAATAATATACCCGGGAAATGTTTAAAAACTTGTAACAAACTCATGAAATACAAGTAAATATAGCCGTTCTAACATTTGTCTGTGTTCATTCACCGAGATTTTAGGTACAAAGCAGTAAAATGACGAGAATACTGGTAATGTTTACAATTCTGGCTACTTAACTTGGCGAGTTCCAAATAAAGTTCTTTCAAACATTAAGCATTCTTGTTTATAGAGCTCAGAATGTGTGTTTAAAACATTTAAATAATGAGAACACTCTGTACATTTACAGCTGTGGTTGAATTGTTTATCGGTTTTTGAATAAAACATAATAAATTCTAAGGTTTCTTGTTTAAACTTATTTGAAAACTATCAAATTGTGTATCAACTCTTAATGTACACAATAATAGTCCCGGGAAATGTTTAAGAACTTGTAAGAAGCTCATGAAATACAAGTAAATATAGCCGTTCTATCATTTGTCTGTGTTCAACCACCGAGATTTCAGGTACAAAGCAGTAAAATGACGAGAATACTGGTACTGTTTACAATTCCGGCTACTTAACTTGGCGAGTTCCAAATAAAGTTCTTTCAAACATTAAGCATTCTTGTTTATAGAGCTCAGAATGTGTGTTTAAAACATTTAAATAATGAGAACACTCTGTACATTTACAGCTGTGGTTGAATTGCTTATCGGTTTTTGAATAAAACATAATAAATTCTAAGGTTTCTTGTTTAAACTTATTTGAAAAATATCAAATTGTGTATCAACTCTTAATGTACACAATAATAGTCCCCGGAAATGTTTAAGAACTTGTAAGAAGCTCATGAAATACAAGTAAATATAGCCGTTCTATCATTTGTCTGTGTTCAACCACCGAGATTTCAGGTACAAAGCAGTAAAATGACGAGAATACTGGTACTGTTTACAATTCCGGCTACTTAACTTGGCGAGTTCCAAATAAAGTTCTTTCAAACATTAAGCATTCTTGTTTATAGAGCTCAGAATGTGTGTTTAAAACATTTAAATAATGAGAACACTCTGTACATTTACAGCTGTGGTTGAATTGTTTATCGGTTTTTGAATAAAACATAATAAATTCTAAGGTTTCTTGTTTAAACTTATTTGAAAACTATCAAATTGTGTATCAACTCTTAATGTACACAATAATAGTCCCGGGAAATGTTTAAGAACTTGTAAGAAGCTCATGAAATACAAGTAAATATAGCCGTTCTATCATTTGTCTGTGTTCAATCACCGAGATTTCAGGTACAAAGCAGTAAAATGACGAGAATACTGGTAATGTTTACAATTCCGGCTACTTAACTAGGCGAGTTCCGAATAAAGTTCTTTCAAACATTAAGAATTCTTGTTTATAGAGCTCAGAATGTGCGTTTAAAACGTTTAAATAATGAGAACACTGTGTATATTTACAGCTGTGGTTGAATTGTTTATCAGTTTTTGAATAAAACATCTTAAATATTGAAGTTTCTTGTTTAAACTTCTTTGAAAACTATCAAATTGTCTCTCAACTCTTAAAGTACACAATAATAGTCCCGGGAAATGTTTAAGAACTTGTAAGAAACTCATGAAATACAAGTAAATATAGCCGTTCTAACAATTGTCTGTGCTCAATCACCGAGATTTCAGGTACAAAGCAGTAAAATGACGAGAATACTGGTAATGTTTACAATTCCGGCTACTTAACTTGGCGAGTTCCAAATAAAGTTCTTTCAAACATTAAGAATTCTTGTTTATAGAGCTCAGAATGTGTGTTTAAAACTTTGAAATAATAAGAACAGTGTTTATATTTACAGGTGTGATTGAATTGTTTATCGGTTTTTGAATAAAACATAGTAAATACCGAAGTTTCTTGTATTTACTTCAAAGAAACCTATCAAATTGTGTTGTAACTCTTAAAGTACACAATAATAGTCCCGGGAAATGTTTAAGAACTTGTAAATAACTCATGAAATACAAGTAAATATAGCCGTTCTATCATTTGTCTGTGTTCAATCACCGAGATTTCAGGTACAAAGCAGTTAAATGACGAGAATACTGGTAATGTTTACAATTCCGGCTACTTAACTTGGCGAGTTCCGAATAAAGTTCTTTCAAACATTAAGCATTCTTGTTTATAGAGCTCAGAATGTGTGTTTAACACATTTAAATAATGAGAACACTATGTACATTTACAGCTGTGGTTGAATTGTTTATCGGTTTTTGAATAAAACATAGTAAATACCGAAGTTTCTTGTGTTTACTTCAATGAAACCTCTCAAATTGTGTTGTAAATCTTAAAGTACAGAATAATATACCCGGGAAATGTTTAAGAACTTGTAACAAACTCATGAAATACAAGTAAATATAGCCGTTCTAACATTTGTCTTTGTTCAATCACCGAGATTTCTGGTACAAAGCAGTAAAATGACGAGAATACTGGTAATGTTTACAATTCCGGCTACTTAACTTGGCGAGTTCCAAATAAAGTTCTTTCAAACATTAAGAATTCTTGTTTATAGAGCTCAGAATGTGTGTTTAAAACTTTGAAATAATAAGAACAGTGTTTATATTTACAGGTGTGATTGAATTGTATACGGGTTTTTGAATAAAACATAGTAAATACCGAAGTTTCTTGTATTTACTTCAAAGAAACCTTTAAAATTGTGTTGTAACTCTTAAAGTACACAATAATAGTCCCAGGACATGTTTGAGAACTTGTAAGAAACTCATGAAATACAAGTAAATATAGCCGTTCTATCATTTGTCTGTGTTCAATCACCGAGATTTCAGGTACAAAGCACTTAAATGACGAGAATACTGGTAATTTTTTCCAATTCCGGCAAGTTAACTTGGCGAGTTCCGAATAAAGTTCTTTCAAACATTAAGAATTCTTGTTTATAGAGCTCAGAATGTGTGTTTAAAACTTTGAAATAATAAGAACAGTGTTTATATTTACAGGTGTGATTGAATTGTATATCGGTTTTTGAATAAAACATAATAAATACCGAAGTTTCTTGTATTTACTTCAAAGAAACTTATCAAATTGTGTTGTAACTCTTAAAGTACACAATAATAGTCCCGGGAAATGTTTCAGAACTTGTAAGAAGCTCATGAAATACAAGTAAATATAGCCGTTCTATCATTTGTCTGTGTTCAATCACCGAGATTTCAGGTACAAAGCAGTAAAATGACGAGAATACTGGTAATGTTTACAATTCCGGCTACTTAACTTGGCGAGTTCCGAATAAAGTTCTTTCAAACATTAAGAATTCTTGTTTATAGAGCTCAGAATGTGTGTTTAAAACTTTGAAATAATAAGAACAGTGTTTATATTTACAGGTGTGATTGAATTGTATATCGGTTTTTGAATAAAATATAGTAAATACCGAAGTTTCTTGTATTTACTTCAAAGAAACCTATCAAATTGTGTTGTAAATCTTAAAGTACAGAATAATATACCCGGGAAATGTTTAAGAACTTGTAACAAACTCATGAAATACAAGTAAATATAGCCGTTCTAACATTTGTCTGTGTTCATTCACCGAGATTTCAGGTACAAAGCAGTAAAATGACGAGAATACTGGTAATGTTTACAATTCTGGCTACTTAACTTGGCGAGTTCCAAATAAAGTTCTTTCAAACATTAAGCATTCTTGTTTATAGAGCTCAGAATGTGTGTTTAAAACATTTAAATAATGAGAACACTCTGTACATTTACAGCTGTGGTTGAATTGTTTATCGGTTTTTGAATAAAACATAATAAATTCTAAGGTTTCTTGTTTAAACTTATTTGAAAACTATCAAATTGTGTATCAACTCTTAATGTACACAATAATAGTCCCGGGAAATGTTTAAGAACTTGTAAGAAGCTCATGAAATACAAGTAAATATAGCCGTTCTATCATTTGTCTGTGTTCAACCTCCGAGATTTCAGGTACAAAGCAGTAAAATGACGAGAATACTGGTAATGTTTACAATTCCGGCTACTTAACTTGGCGAGTTCCAAATAAAGTTCTTTCAAACATTAAGCATTCTTGTTTATAGAGCTCAGAATGTGTGTTTAAAACATTTAAATAATGAGAACACTCTGTACATTTACAGCTGTGGTTGAATTGTTTATCGGTTTTTGAATAAAACATAATAAATTCTAAGGTTTCTTGTTTAAACTTATTTGAAAACTATCAAATTGTGTATCAACTCTTAATGTACACAATAATAGTCCCGGGAAATGTTTAAGAACTTGTAAGAAGCTCATGAAATACAAGTAAATATAGCCGTTCTATCATTTGTCTGTGTTCAATCACCGAGATTTCAGGTACAAAGCAGTAAAATGACGAGAATACTGGTAATGTTTACAATTCCGGCTACTTAACTAGGCGAGTTCCGAATAACGTTCTTTCAAACATTAAGAATTCTTGTTTATAGAGCTCAGAATGTGTGTTTAAAACGTTTAAATAATGAGAACACTGTGTATATTTACAGCTGTGGTTGAATTGTTTATCAGTTTTTGAATAAAACATCTTAAATATTGAAGTTTCTTGTTTAAACTTCTTTGAAAACTATCAAATTGTCTCTCAACTCTTAAAGTACACAATAATAGTCCCGGGAAATGTTTAAGAACTTGTAAGAAACTCATGAAATACAAGTAAATATAGCCGTTCTAACAATTGTCTGTGCTCAATCACCGAGATTTCAGGTACAAAGCAGTAAAATGACGAGAATACTGGTAATGTTTACAATTCCGGCAACTTAACTTGGCGAGTTCCGAATAAAGTTCTTTCAAACATTAAGAATTCTTGTTTATAGAGCTCAGAATGTGTGTTTAAAACTTTGAAATAATAAGAACAGTGTTTATATTTACAGGTGTGATTGAATTGTTTATCGGTTTTTGAATAAAACATAGTAAATACCGAAGTTTCTTGTATTTACTTCAAAGAAACCTATCAAATTGTGTTGTAACTCTTAAAGTACACAATAATAGTCCCGGGAAATGTTTAAGAACTTGTAAATAACTCATGAAATACAAGTAAATATAGCCGTTCTATCATTTGTCTGTGTGCAATCACCGAGATTTCAGGTACAAAGCAGTTAAATGACGAGAATACTGGTAATGTTTACAATTCCGGCTACTTAACTTGGCGAGTTCCGAATAAAGTTCTTTCAAACATTAAGCATTCTTGTTTATAGAGCTCAGAATGTGTGTTTAACACATTTAAATAATGAGAACACTATGTACATTTACAGCTGTGGTTGAATTGTTTATCGGTTTTTGAATAAAACATAGTAAATACCGAAGTTTCTTGTGTTTACTTCAATGAAACCTCTCAAATTGTGTTGTAAATCTTAAAGTACAGAATAATATACCCGGGAAATGTTTAAGAACTTGTAACAAACTCATGAAATACAAGTAAATATAGCCGTTCTAACATTTGTCTTTGTTCAATCACCGAGATTTCTGGTACAAAGCAGTAAAATGACGAGAATACTGGTAATGTTTACAATTCCGGCTACTTAACTTGGCGAGTTCCAAATAAAGTTCTTTCAAACATTAAGAATTCTTGTTTATAGAGCTCAGAATGTGTGTTTAAAACTTTGAAATAATAAGAACAGTGTTTATATTTACAGGTGTGATTGAATTGTATACGGGTTTTTGAATAAAACATAGTAAATACCGAAGTTTCTTGTATTTACTTCAAAGAAACCTTTAAAATTGTGTTGTAACTCTTAAAGTACACAATAATAGTCCCAGGACATGTTTGAGAACTTGTAAGAAACTCATGAAATACAAGTAAATATAGCCGTTCTATCATTTGTCTGTGTTCAATCACCGAGATTTCAGGTACAAAGCACTTAAATGACGAGAATACTGGTAATTTTTACAATTCCGGCAAGTTAACTTGGCGAGTTCCGAATAAAGTTCTTTCAAACATTAAGAATTCTTGTTTATAGAGCTCAGAATGTGTGTTTAAAACTTTGAAATAATAAGAACAGTGTTTATATTTACAGGTGTGATTGAATTGTATATCGGTTTTTGAATAAAATATAGTAAATACCGGAGTTTCTTGTATTTACTTCAAAGAAACCTATCAAATTGTGTTGTAAATCTTAAAGTACAGAATAATATACCCGGGAAATGTTTAAAAACTTGTAACAAACTCATGAAATACAAGTAAATATAGCCGTTCTAACATTTGTCTGTGTTCATTCACCGAGATTTTAGGTACAAAGCAGTAAAATGACGAGAATACTGGTAATGTTTACAATTCTGGCTACTTAACTTGGCGAGTTCCAAATAAAGTTCTTTCAAACATTAAGCATTCTTGTTTATAGAGCTCAGAATGTGTGTTTAAAACATTTAAATAATGAGAACACTCTGTACATTTACAGCTGTGGTTGAATTGTTTATCGGTTTTTGAATAAAACATAATAAATTCTAAGGTTTCTTGTTTAAACTTATTTGAAAACTATCAAATTGTGTATCAACTCTTAATGTACACAATAATAGTCCCGGGAAATGTTTAAGAACTTGTAAGAAGCTCATGAAATACAAGTAAATATAGCCGTTCTATCATTTGTCTGTGTTCAACCACCGAGATTTCAGGTACAAAGCAGTAAAATGACGAGAATACTGGTACTGTTTACAATTCCGGCTACTTAACTTGGCGAGTTCCAAATAAAGTTCTTTCAAACATTAAGCATTCTTGTTTATAGAGCTCAGAATGTGTGTTTAAAACATTTAAATAATGAGAACACTCTGTACATTTACAGCTGTGGTTGAATTGCTTATCGGTTTTTGAATAAAACATAATAAATTCTAAGGTTTCTTGTTTAAACTTATTTGAAAAATATCAAATTGTGTATCAACTCTTAATGTACACAATAATAGTCCCCGGAAATGTTTAAGAACTTGTAAGAAGCTCATGAAATACAAGTAAATATAGCCGTTCTATCATTTGTCTGTGTTCAACCACCGAGATTTCAGGTACAAAGCAGTAAAATGACGAGAATACTGGTACTGTTTACAATTCCGGCTACTTAACTTGGCGAGTTCCAAATAAAGTTCTTTCAAACATTAAGCATTCTTGTTTATAGAGCTCAGAATGTGTGTTTAAAACATTTAAATAATGAGAACACTCTGTACATTTACAGCTGTGGTTGAATTGTTTATCGGTTTTTGAATAAAACATAATAAATTCTAAGGTTTCTTGTTTAAACTTATTTGAAAACTATCAAATTGTGTATCAACTCTTAATGTACACAATAATAGTCCCGGGAAATGTTTAAGAACTTGTAAGAAGCTCATGAAATACAAGTAAATATAGCCGTTCTATCATTTGTCTGTGTTCAATCACCGAGATTTCAGGTACAAAGCAGTAAAATGACGAGAATACTGGTAATGTTTACAATTCCGGCTACTTAACTAGGCGAGTTCCGAATAAAGTTCTTTCAAACATTAAGAATTCTTGTTTATAGAGCTCAGAATGTGCGTTTAAAACGTTTAAATAATGAGAACACTGTGTATATTTACAGCTGTGGTTGAATTGTTTATCAGTTTTTGAATAAAACATCTTAAATATTGAAGTTTCTTGTTTAAACTTCTTTGAAAACTATCAAATTGTCTCTCAACTCTTAAAGTACACAATAATAGTCCCGGGAAATGTTTAAGAACTTGTAAGAAACTCATGAAATACAAGTAAATATAGCCGTTCTAACAATTGTCTGTGCTCAATCACCGAGATTTCAGGTACAAAGCAGTAAAATGACGAGAATACTGGTAATGTTTACAATTCCGGCAACTTAACTTGGCGAGTTCCGAATAAAGTTCTTTCAAACATTAAGAATTCTTGTTTATAGAGCTCAGAATGTGTGTTTAAAACTTTGAAATAATAAGAACAGTGTTTATATTTACAGGTGTGATTGAATTGTTTATCGGTTTTTGAATAAAACATAGTAAATACCGAAGTTTCTTGTATTTACTTCAAAGAAACCTATCAAATTGTGTTGTAACTCTTAAAGTACACAATAATAGTCCCGGGAAATGTTTAAGAACTTGTAAATAACTCATGAAATACAAGTAAATATAGCCGTTCTATCATTTGTCTGTGTTCAATCACCGAGATTTCAGGTACAAAGCAGTTAAATGACGAGAATACTGGTAATGTTTACAATTCCGGCTACTTAACTTGGCGAGTTCCGAATAAAGTTCTTTCAAACATTAAGCATTCTTGTTTATAGAGCTCAGAATGTGTGTTTAACACATTTAAATAATGAGAACACTATGTACATTTACAGCTGTGGTTGAATTGTTTATCGGTTTTTGAATAAAACATAGTAAATACCGAAGTTTCTTGTGTTTACTTCAATGAAACCTCTCAAATTGTGTTGTAAATCTTAAAGTACAGAATAATATACCCGGGAAATGTTTAAGAACTTGTAACAAACTCATGAAATACAAGTAAATATAGCCGTTCTAACATTTGTCTTTGTTCAATCACCGAGATTTCTGGTACAAAGCAGTAAAATGACGAGAATACTGGTAATGTTTACAATTCCGGCTACTTAACTTGGCGAGTTCCAAATAAAGTTCTTTCAAACATTAAGAATTCTTGTTTATAGAGCTCAGAATGTGTGTTTAAAACTTTGAAATAATAAGAACAGTGTTTATATTTACAGGTGTGATTGAATTGTATACGGGTTTTTGAATAAAACATAGTAAATACCGAAGTTTCTTGTATTTACTTCAAAGAAACCTTTAAAATTGTGTTGTAACTCTTAAAGTACACAATAATAGTCCCAGGACATGTTTGAGAACTTGTAAGAAACTCATGAAATACAAGTAAATATAGCCGTTCTATCATTTGTCTGTGTTCAATCACCGAGATTTCAGGTACAAAGCACTTAAATGACGAGAATACTGGTAATTTTTACAATTCCGGCAAGTTAACTTGGCGAGTTCCGAATAAAGTTCTTTCAAACATTAAGAATTCTTGTTTATAGAGCTCAGAATGTGTGTTTAAAACTTTGAAATAATAAGAACAGTGTTTATATTTACAGGTGTGATTGAATTGTATATCGGTTTTTGAATAAAACATAATAAATACCGAAGTTTCTTGTATTTACTTCAAAGAAACTTATCAAATTGTGTTGTAACTCTTAAAGTACACAATAATAGTCCCGGGAAATGTTTCAGAACTTGTAAGAAGCTCATGAAATACAAGTAAATATAGCCGTTCTATCATTTGTCTGTGTTCAATCACCGAGATTTCAGGTACAAAGCAGTAAAATGACGAGAATACTGGTAATGTTTACAATTCCGGCTACTTAACTTGGCGAGTTCCGAATAAAGTTCTTTCAAACATTAAGAATTCTTGTTTATAGAGCTCAGAATGTGTGTTTAAAACTTTGAAATAATAAGAACAGTGTTTATATTTACAGGTGTGATTGAATTGTATATCGGTTTTTGAATAAAATATAGTAAATACCGAAGTTTCTTGTATTTACTTCAAAGAAACCTATCAAATTGTGTTGTAAATCTTAAAGTACAGAATAATATACCCGGGAAATGTTTAAGAACTTGTAACAAACTCATGAAATACAAGTAAATATAGCCGTTCTAACATTTGTCTGTGTTCATTCACCGAGATTTCAGGTACAAAGCAGTAAAATGACGAGAATACTGGTAATGTTTACAATTCTGGCTACTTAACTTGGCGAGTTCCAAATAAAGTTCTTTCAAACATTAAGCATTCTTGTTTATAGAGCTCAGAATGTGTGTTTAAAACATTTAAATAATGAGAACACTCTGTACATTTACAGCTGTGGTTGAATTGTTTATCGGTTTTTGAATAAAACATAATAAATTCTAAGGTTTCTTGTTTAAACTTATTTGAAAACTATCAAATTGTGTATCAACTCTTAATGTACACAATAATAGTCCCGGGAAATGTTTAAGAACTTGTAAGAAGCTCATGAAATACAAGTAAATATAGCCGTTCTATCATTTGTCTGTGTTCAACCTCCGAGATTTCAGGTACAAAGCAGTAAAATGACGAGAATACTGGTAATGTTTACAATTCCGGCTACTTAACTTGGCGAGTTCCAAATAAAGTTCTTTCAAACATTAAGCATTCTTGTTTATAGAGCTCAGAATGTGTGTTTAAAACATTTAAATAATGAGAACACTCTGTACATTTACAGCTGTGGTTGAATTGTTTATCGGTTTTTGAATAAAACATAATAAATTCTAAGGTTTCTTGTTTAAACTTATTTGAAAACTATCAAATTGTGTATCAACTCTTAATGTACACAATAATAGTCCCGGGAAATGTTTAAGAACTTGTAAGAAGCTCATGAAATACAAGTAAATATAGCCGTTCTATCATTTGTCTGTGTTCAATCACCGAGATTTCAGGTACAAAGCAGTAAAATGACGAGAATACTGGTAATGTTTACAATTCCGGCTACTTAACTAGGCGAGTTCCGAATAACGTTCTTTCAAACATTAAGAATTCTTGTTTATAGAGCTCAGAATGTGTGTTTAAAACGTTTAAATAATGAGAACACTGTGTATATTTACAGCTGTGGTTGAATTGTTTATCAGTTTTTGAATAAAACATCTTAAATATTGAAGTTTCTTGTTTAAACTTCTTTGAAAACTATCAAATTGTCTCTCAACTCTTAAAGTACACAATAATAGTCCCGGGAAATGTTTAAGAACTTGTAAGAAACTCATGAAATACAAGTAAATATAGCCGTTCTAACAATTGTCTGTGCTCAATCACCGAGATTTCAGGTACAAAGCAGTAAAATGACGAGAATACTGGTAATGTTTACAATTCCGGCAACTTAACTTGGCGAGTTCCGAATAAAGTTCTTTCAAACATTAAGAATTCTTGTTTATAGAGCTCAGAATGTGTGTTTAAAACTTTGAAATAATAAGAACAGTGTTTATATTTACAGGTGTGATTGAATTGTTTATCGGTTTTTGAATAAAACATAGTAAATACCGAAGTTTCTTGTATTTACTTCAAAGAAACCTATCAAATTGTGTTGTAACTCTTAAAGTACACAATAATAGTCCCGGGAAATGTTTAAGAACTTGTAAATAACTCATGAAATACAAGTAAATATAGCCGTTCTATCATTTGTCTGTGTGCAATCACCGAGATTTCAGGTACAAAGCAGTTAAATGACGAGAATACTGGTAATGTTTACAATTCCGGCTACTTAACTTGGCGAGTTCCGAATAAAGTTCTTTCAAACATTAAGCATTCTTGTTTATAGAGCTCAGAATGTGTGTTTAACACATTTAAATAATGAGAACACTATGTACATTTACAGCTGTGGTTGAATTGTTTATCGGTTTTTGAATAAAACATAGTAAATACCGAAGTTTCTTGTGTTTACTTCAATGAAACCTCTCAAATTGTGTTGTAAATCTTAAAGTACAGAATAATATACCCGGGAAATGTTTAAGAACTTGTAACAAACTCATGAAATACAAGTAAATATAGCCGTTCTAACATTTGTCTTTGTTCAATCACCGAGATTTCTGGTACAAAGCAGTAAAATGACGAGAATACTGGTAATGTTTACAATTCCGGCTACTTAACTTGGCGAGTTCCAAATAAAGTTCTTTCAAACATTAAGAATTCTTGTTTATAGAGCTCAGAATGTGTGTTTAAAACTTTGAAATAATAAGAACAGTGTTTATATTTACAGGTGTGATTGAATTGTATACGGGTTTTTGAATAAAACATAGTAAATACCGAAGTTTCTTGTATTTACTTCAAAGAAACCTTTAAAATTGTGTTGTAACTCTTAAAGTACACAATAATAGTCCCAGGACATGTTTGAGAACTTGTAAGAAACTCATGAAATACAAGTAAATATAGCCGTTCTATCATTTGTCTGTGTTCAATCACCGAGATTTCAGGTACAAAGCACTTAAATGACGAGAATACTGGTAATTTTTACAATTCCGGCAAGTTAACTTGGCGAGTTCCGAATAAAGTTCTTTCAAACATTAAGAATTCTTGTTTATAGAGCTCAGAATGTGTGTTTAAAACTTTGAAATAATAAGAACAGTGTTTATATTTACAGGTGTGATTGAATTGTATATCGGTTTTTGAATAAAATATAGTAAATACCGGAGTTTCTTGTATTTACTTCAAAGAAACCTATCAAATTGTGTTGTAAATCTTAAAGTACAGAATAATATACCCGGGAAATGTTTAAAAACTTGTAACAAACTCATGAAATACAAGTAAATATAGCCGTTCTAACATTTGTCTGTGTTCATTCACCGAGATTTTAGGTACAAAGCAGTAAAATGACGAGAATACTGGTAATGTTTACAATTCTGGCTACTTAACTTGGCGAGTTCCAAATAAAGTTCTTTCAAACATTAAGCATTCTTGTTTATAGAGCTCAGAATGTGTGTTTAAAACATTTAAATAATGAGAACACTCTGTACATTTACAGCTGTGGTTGAATTGTTTATCGGTTTTTGAATAAAACATAATAAATTCTAAGGTTTCTTGTTTAAACTTATTTGAAAACTATCAAATTGTGTATCAACTCTTAATGTACACAATAATAGTCCCGGGAAATGTTTAAGAACTTGTAAGAAGCTCATGAAATACAAGTAAATATAGCCGTTCTATCATTTGTCTGTGTTCAACCACCGAGATTTCAGGTACAAAGCAGTAAAATGACGAGAATACTGGTACTGTTTACAATTCCGGCTACTTAACTTGGCGAGTTCCAAATAAAGTTCTTTCAAACATTAAGCATTCTTGTTTATAGAGCTCAGAATGTGTGTTTAAAACATTTAAATAATGAGAACACTCTGTACATTTACAGCTGTGGTTGAATTGTTTATCGGTTTTTGAATAAAACATAATAAATTCTAAGGTTTCTTGTTTAAACTTATTTGAAAACTATCAAATTGTGTATCAACTCTTAATGTACACAATAATAGTCCCGGGAAATGTTTAAGAACTTGTAAGAAGCTCATGAAATACAAGTAAATATAGCCGTTCTATCATTTGTCTGTGTTCAACCACCGAGATTTCAGGTACAAAGCAGTAAAATGACGAGAATACTGGTACTGTTTACAATTCCGGCTACTTAACTTGGCGAGTTCCAAATAAAGTTCTTTCAAACATTAAGCATTCTTGTTTATAGAGCTCAGAATGTGTGTTTAAAACATTTAAATAATGAGAACACTCTGTACATTTACAGCTGTGGTTGAATTGTTTATCGGTTTTTGAATAAAACATAATAAATTCTAAGGTTTCTTGTTTAAACTTATTTGAAAACTATCAAATTGTGTATCAACTCTTAATGTACACAATAATAGTCCCGGGAAATGTTTAAGAACTTGTAAGAAGCTCATGAAATACAAGTAAATATAGCCGTTCTATCATTTGTCTGTGTTCAATCACCGAGATTTCAGGTACAAAGCAGTAAAATGACGAGAATACTGGTAATGTTTACAATTCCGGCTACTTAACTAGGCGAGTTCCGAATAACGTTCTTTCAAACATTAAGAATTCTTGTTTATAGAGCTCAGAATGTGTGTTTAAAACGTTTAAATAATGAGAACACTGTGTATATTTACAGCTGTGGTTGAATTGTTTATCAGTTTTTGAATAAAACATCTTAAATATTGAAGTTTCTTGTTTAAACTTCTTTGAAAACTATCAAATTGTCTCTCAACTCTTAAAGTACACAATAATAGTCCCGGGAAATGTTTAAGAACTTGTAAGAAACTCATGAAATACAAGTAAATATAGCCGTTCTAACAATTGTCTGTGCTCAATCACCGAGATTTCAGGTACAAAGCAGTAAAATGACGAGAATACTGGTAATGTTTACAATTCCGGCAACTTAACTTGGCGAGTTCCGAATAAAGTTCTTTCAAACATTAAGAATTCTTGTTTATAGAGCTCAGAATGTGTGTTTAAAACTTTGAAATAATAAGAACAGTGTTTATATTTACAGGTGTGATTGAATTGTTTATCGGTTTTTGAATAAAACATAGTAAATACCGAAGTTTCTTGTATTTACTTCAAAGAAACCTATCAAATTGTGTTGTAACTCTTAAAGTACACAATAATAGTCCCGGGAAATGTTTAAGAACTTGTAAATAACTCATGAAATACAAGTAAATATAGCCGTTCTATCATTTGTCTGTGTGCAATCACCGAGATTTCAGGTACAAAGCAGTTAAATGACGAGAATACTGGTAATGTTTACAATTCCGGCTACTTAACTTGGCGAGTTCCGAATAAAGTTCTTTCAAACATTAAGCATTCTTGTTTATAGAGCTCAGAATGTGTGTTTAACACATTTAAATAATGAGAACACTATGTACATTTACAGCTGTGGTTGAATTGTTTATCGGTTTTTGAATAAAACATAGTAAATACCGAAGTTTCTTGTGTTTACTTCAATGAAACCTCTCAAATTGTGTTGTAAATCTTAAAGTACAGAATAATATACCCGGGAAATGTTTAAGAACTTGTAACAAACTCATGAAATACAAGTAAATATAGCCGTTCTAACATTTGTCTTTGTTCAATCACCGAGATTTCTGGTACAAAGCAGTAAAATGACGAGAATACTGGTAATGTTTACAATTCCGGCTACTTAACTTGGCGAGTTCCAAATAAAGTTCTTTCAAACATTAAGAATTCTTGTTTATAGAGCTCAGAATGTGTGTTTAAAACTTTGAAATAATAAGAACAGTGTTTATATTTACAGGTGTGATTGAATTGTATACGGGTTTTTGAATAAAACATAGTAAATACCGAAGTTTCTTGTATTTACTTCAAAGAAACCTTTAAAATTGTGTTGTAACTCTTAAAGTACACAATAATAGTCCCAGGACATGTTTGAGAACTTGTAAGAAACTCATGAAATACAAGTAAATATAGCCGTTCTATCATTTGTCTGTGTTCAATCACCGAGATTTCAGGTACAAAGCACTTAAATGACGAGAATACTGGTAATTTTTACAATTCCGGCAAGTTAACTTGGCGAGTTCCGAATAAAGTTCTTTCAAACATTAAGAATTCTTGTTTATAGAGCTCAGAATGTGTGTTTAAAACTTTGAAATAATAAGAACAGTGTTTATATTTACAGGTGTGATTGAATTGTATATCGGTTTTTGAATAAAATATAGTAAATACCGGAGTTTCTTGTATTTACTTCAAAGAAACCTATCAAATTGTGTTGTAAATCTTAAAGTACAGAATAATATACCCGGGAAATGTTTAAAAACTTGTAACAAACTCATGAAATACAAGTAAATATAGCCGTTCTAACATTTGTCTGTGTTCATTCACCGAGATTTTAGGTACAAAGCAGTAAAATGACGAGAATACTGGTAATGTTTACAATTCTGGCTACTTAACTTGGCGAGTTCCAAATAAAGTTCTTTCAAACATTAAGCATTCTTGTTTATAGAGCTCAGAATGTGTGTTTAAAACATTTAAATAATGAGAACACTCTGTACATTTACAGCTGTGGTTGAATTGTTTATCGGTTTTTGAATAAAACATAATAAATTCTAAGGTTTCTTGTTTAAACTTATTTGAAAACTATCAAATTGTGTATCAACTCTTAATGTACACAATAATAGTCCCGGGAAATGTTTAAGAACTTGTAAGAAGCTCATGAAATACAAGTAAATATAGCCGTTCTATCATTTGTCTGTGTTCAACCACCGAGATTTCAGGTACAAAGCAGTAAAATGACGAGAATACTGGTACTGTTTACAATTCCGGCTACTTAACTTGGCGAGTTCCAAATAAAGTTCTTTCAAACATTAAGCATTCTTGTTTATAGAGCTCAGAATGTGTGTTTAAAACATTTAAATAATGAGAACACTCTGTACATTTACAGCTGTGGTTGAATTGCTTATCGGTTTTTGAATAAAACATAATAAATTCTAAGGTTTCTTGTTTAAACTTATTTGAAAAATATCAAATTGTGTATCAACTCTTAATGTACACAATAATAGTCCCCGGAAATGTTTAAGAACTTGTAAGAAGCTCATGAAATACAAGTAAATATAGCCGTTCTATCATTTGTCTGTGTTCAACCACCGAGATTTCAGGTACAAAGCAGTAAAATGACGAGAATACTGGTACTGTTTACAATTCCGGCTACTTAACTTGGCGAGTTCCAAATAAAGTTCTTTCAAACATTAAGCATTCTTGTTTATAGAGCTCAGAATGTGTGTTTAAAACATTTAAATAATGAGAACACTCTGTACATTTACAGCTGTGGTTGAATTGTTTATCGGTTTTTGAATAAAACATAATAAATTCTAAGGTTTCTTGTTTAAACTTATTTGAAAACTATCAAATTGTGTATCAACTCTTAATGTACACAATAATAGTCCCGGGAAATGTTTAAGAACTTGTAAGAAGCTCATGAAATACAAGTAAATATAGCCGTTCTATCATTTGTCTGTGTTCAATCACCGAGATTTCAGGTACAAAGCAGTAAAATGACGAGAATACTGGTAATGTTTACAATTCCGGCTACTTAACTAGGCGAGTTCCGAATAAAGTTCTTTCAAACATTAAGAATTCTTGTTTATAGAGCTCAGAATGTGCGTTTAAAACGTTTAAATAATGAGAACACTGTGTATATTTACAGCTGTGGTTGAATTGTTTATCAGTTTTTGAATAAAACATCTTAAATATTGAAGTTTCTTGTTTAAACTTCTTTGAAAACTATCAAATTGTCTCTCAACTCTTAAAGTACACAATAATAGTCCCGGGAAATGTTTAAGAACTTGTAAGAAACTCATG
>NW_027669613.1:0-71813 GCF_964212035.1 Myotis nattereri | reverse complement strand
AAAGAGAGCTGAGTAGTTTCCAGTATCTAATCATCTAACATCTACGCAGAACCTAATACTGTTTGGCCCCATGGAAAAAAAAGCAAAAGACATGATTCCTGGTTTCAAAATGCTCATTGCACAGTCTGGAGCGCCTTATTATATTAGATATACATTATCAGCGCTGCAAGAAAGGATCAAGACCAAGACGTAATGGAGTTCATCGAAGAAAGGGGAAGAAATCGATAGCAAGGTGAAGTGGGCGTATTGCGCTAGGTCTCACCCTTAACTGTCTGAAGAAAACATTGTTTTGCTTGTGTTTCTGAGGACACCATCTTGACCATTTGTTTTCCCCTTCGGTGGAGGATGAAATATTGGGGGAAAGACCTAACTTAAAATAAGAGACGTTTGTATCCAATGTGGAGAAGAGCTTGGCAAGAGAGGATGTCAAGAGGAGGGGAAAAGGACTGAAAGAGACGGGGAATAAAAGATTAGTAGCAAAGAAATATCAAGGGAAGTCTTGCTCATAAAGCAGAAATTAATGGATTACAGAGCAAGGACATTAAGAAAGATCTTTAAGAGGTTGCAGGAAATGGGAGAATTAGGGCAAAGCTGAGCTGTCATGTGGAACATTTTACATAACAAACTACTGGTTAAAGCTAATATAAGCTTTATATTATAAAGGGCAGGAGACAGCATGTGCCTGCGAGAGATGAAATGAGGGAAGACATACACTTCAGACCTGAGCCATGACTCCCATTCGGCTAACTTGGCCATGCACGCTACGCAACGCTAGGCCGGGCTGTTGTCCGGAGCTTGGTCGCTTCTGTGTACTCGGCGCAGAAGCCTCTATCCATTATGATGTGGGGATGGCACGTGTGCTGTTTTGACTGCAGCCTCTTAGGGAGCCATTTTCATATTGTATCTACTCTGGAAGTTGTTTCATGAAAAGCATCAAAAATCAGGAGCTACGAACATCTTGTCTGCCGCTGAGATGCAGATCAGAAGTGCACTGGAGTGAGAGTGGGCAGAGCAGGGTCTGCTCAGCGGGGGCATCGTCCCTGGGGTACCCAGCAGAATCTGTGCAAAAGGGGAGCTCTTTTTGGTTCCAGTGTCTACGGGGCCCAGGCTAACCAAGAGGAATGAAAGTCGGAGGGAGAGACACCGAGCTGGTGAGGAATTTCCACTTCAAGTGTAAGCTGTGTGTGATCACAGATGAAGACATTATCTGCTGTTCGAATAATAGCCCAGACACAACACTCCCAAGCAGCCCAGCAGGGACGACAGGACAGCAAAGGGTACAGGGGATGAAAAAACGGCACCAAACCATGGGGAGAAGTAGCCGAGCCCATGGCAACCGAGGCCTTGTTTTTCTTTCTTTTCAAGATTGACGTTTTTGACCACCTACTATGTGCTAGACATTTTACTAGAATATATTTTCTGTGCTGGATGTTGTCTTACTTTTTTAAAAGATATGTTTTCATTGATTTCAGAGAGGAATGAAGAGGGAGAGAGAAATAGAAACACCAATGATGAGAGAATCATTGATCAGCTGCCTTCTGCATACCCTCCATGGGGAATCAAGCCGTGACCTCCTGGTTCATAGGTCGACACTCAACCACTGAGCAACCCTGGCTGGGCCCGAGGTGTTGTTTTTCCGTCTGCATAGTGTGACCATCAAGGCTGAGCAGCGTCTGTGCTTTGTTGGTGTAAACTGAGCATAAGGTGGGACACATGCTTCTTTTCATGCAACAACCTCAATCATTGCAACTATTTTCTTTAGGATTAAAACTGCAACTAAACAAAAAGTAAAATATAACAGTGGCTTAAAGAAGACAGAAGCTTGTTTATTTTTTATATAAAAGTTGAGGTGACGGGGGGGGGGGGCAGATCAAAGGCCAATATAGCACCCAACTAGTTCAGAGGCCCAACAACCTTCTAGATCAGGGGTGGGCAAACTTTTTGACTCGAGGGCCACAATAGGTTCTTAAACTGGACCGGAGGGCCGGAACAAAAGCATGGATGGAGTGTTTGTGTGAACTAATATAAATTCAAAGTAAACATCATTACATAAAAGGGTACAGTCTTTTTTTTTTTTTTTTTTTAGTTTTATTCATTTCAAATGGGCCGGATCCGGCCCGCGGGCCGTAGTTTGCCCACAGCTGTTCTAGATCTCCACTTTACCATCCTTGCAGTGTGGCCCTTGTCCTTGCAGTCCAAGCGGCATTTCTGTTGAAGAAGAGGGAAAATGAGGAGAAGAAAGAATAAAGTGTGCACACCAGCTCTACTCAGGAAAGGTCCTGGACAGTATTCCAGACACTTCTGCTAGCATCCCATTGGCTAGGACTTAGTCACATGGCCATGCAAGTGATGCTGGGAGATGTGGTTCAGGGCAGCCATGCAGTCTGGTAAACATTCTATTCCAATGGGAGAAGGAAAATGAATATTGGGTGATAATCAGTGATCTCTGCCATATAGAGTAATCCTTTACAAAGCTCTAAATTAGGGAAAACACAAAAACGTTGTAATGTGTTGAACCTCGTGCTCATCACCAATTGCACTTACATTTTTGGCACCCAGAGTGTGCACACCAGGTAAGTAATTCCCCTGTACAGGGGTCCCAGGATGGTGTGCAGGGAAGCTGTGGGCCCAATTTTAGCACTAAAAGTCCCACATCACGGGCAAGCCAGACGGTTGGTCATGCTAGCTATTGACAGGTTACATGTCCTTAGGCAAGTTACTTTATCTCTTTGAGTCACAGTTTCTATATCTGAAAAATGGAAATAATAATAATTCTGACCTTTTATGATTGTTATGAACATTATATGGAAATGTGTTCATACTGTTTAGCCGAGCGCTTGGCTCTGTAATTGTTAACATTATAATTTAGTGTTACTGTTACTAGAATTGCTATGGAGCTGATGGCCGCATACGTTTCGCCCGTATTAGCCTTGAGAGAAACTACGTACTATCCTAGAACAATTGAACCTGAAGATCTGTGGTTTTAAACACATTGCTCATGAATAGCAAGGAACTACTGCTACTGAGAAATTTTCTTTTCAAATTTAATACAGATCTCCAGGTTTCCTTCTTTCAACTTCTTCGTATACTAATTATTTTTTTCATTGTCATGAGATCAAAAATGAGAATATCCTGTGAACAGTCACATAAAGTAATTGTCTGAAGTGTTAAAATAAATTTGCTTTTAAAAGGTAATTTCAGGAAGTTTATAGGAAAGATAGGGAAATTTTTTCTTAATGTTCCCATTTTTATTCTTTCCTTATTTCAAAAATATTTAATTGTGCTGTTATTAGTTGTCAAGCAACATGCCAGGTGCTGGATTTACAAGACTGAAGTGGCTCAGCCCCTGCCTGTAAGGACCGCACTTGGGAAGATGGGCCTATACGCCAATGTGAGTCATTACGCAGCAGAGACTGCGATGGAGGGACTCGCCAGGCTGGTGAGAAACCCTCCATTTACCTTGTAGATTCAGGTGGAGTCTCTAAAACAAGTGATAGGTGAGCTACCTCCTGCGGCCCAGGGAGAGGCAGAGGAGGCGGATCTGGGTAAGTGGCTGCCTGCAGGCAGAGGCACTGACATAAAAAACCCCAGCCATCTACCAACTGTTGGTTTCTGATGACTTCGAGCAGCAATTTTCAACTGGTGTGCCATACAAATTTTTAAAACATGCAGTACCTGGCCATTTAGTCAAGGGCACTGACTTCTTTTCCCTTAGATTGTCAAATAAAAATAATGACAACAGCCAACACAACAATAGCCACCCATCATGAATGAATCAAAATTATATATATATATATATATATATATATAGAGAGAGAGAGAGAGAGAGAGAGAGAGAGAGAGAGAGAGAGTCAGATCAGCAAAAAATACGTTTTTTGATGTGCTGCAGACTTGTAGTAGTTTATGTGAGCTATGAAAAAGGTTGAAAATCGCTGACTTGGAGGGGGAGACCTTGTTTGCAAACTCATCCAACAAATATTTGCTGAGCACCTAGTACATGAATGGACCATTAAATACCATTTACACTGTATATACACAAGACACAGAGTCTGTCCTAGAAAAGCTTAGGGCTTAGAAGGGGGAATAATATGTGCCTAGTCAATGCAAGATATGTATGAACTGAATACGTGTCCTCTCAAAACACATGTGTTGAAACCCTAACCCTAGAGGGGCTGTATTTGGAGATGGGACTTCTAAGAAAGTAATTAAGGTTAAATGAAATCATAATAGCTGGTTTTGATGCTATAGGACTAGTGAAAGGAAGACACCTGAGAGCCCCTCTTCCTCCTCCTCCTCCTCCTCCTCCTCCTCCTCCTCCTCCTCCTCCTCCTCCTCCTTCTTCTTCTTCTTCTTCTTCTTCTTCTTCTTCTTCTTCTTCTTCTTCTTCTTCTCTCACCCTCTCTCTCTCTACACGAAATGAGGAAAGGCCACCTGAAGATATAGAGAGAAGGTATCCATCTACAAGTCAGAAAGCAGGTCGTCAGCAGAAACTGAATTGGCTGGAACCTTGACCTTAGACTTCCTCCAAATATATTTCTACTGTTTAAGCACCGGTCCATGGTATTTTGTTATGGTAGCCTGAGCAGACTAAGACAAGGTCCATAATGTACCAGAAGGAGAAATAACAAAGTAGCCTTGAACTAGGAGGAGGGGAGCGAATGACTGGGAGAGCAGAACAGACTTGCGGGAGAATGTGACCTTGAGCGGAGCCTTACACACTTGGAAGCACTTAGATTCAGGTGAAATTGATAGTGAAGATCAGTCCAGCTAACGGAAGTGTTATGGGCTCAATGGGCAATAGGAAAACACACACCTTCCATTTGTCTGGAGAGCCTGGCAAGCGATATCGAAGAGTGTGGGACACACTGGGCCATGCTGTGAAGGGGTTGGAAAGTCGGGATGAAGACTGTGGGCTTCGTTTAGCATGCACTGAGGACACACTGCCAGTTGTAGACAAATGGAGCTTCATTTAGCACGATGCCTTCAGCAAGCAATTGGGAAGTCTCAGAGCGGCTCCAGCCTGGAAGACGGCAGCGGTATTGGTGAGAGTGCATGAGGCGCCACCTGGGAGAAAAGGTGAGAGAGATCCTACAGGAAGGAGGGGGCATTGATCGGATTTTGTAGCTGTTGGATTGGGATGAGAGGAGAGTGGGAAATAAACATTATAACCGAGAGTGGAAAGCAAAATATGTTTATAAAATCATTTTGCTGACTTGTCAATCTCTAGATTGCTTACTCCTAGAACAGTCTCACTTGAAATGAGGAAACTTAAGATGAATGGCGACCATCAGGCCCCAGGACTTGGGCCCTTTCTGTTATGCCAAGCTGCCACCCAGTTTCAAGCGATGAGGCCACTAAAAGTGACCATGTGACCAAAGCAGGGATGGATTCTGGGGCAAAGATAATGCTTTCCTTCTGGATCATTTGAGCCTGAGTGGCCCCAAGCAGTGGGAAACTGCCACTATCGTTCAGACTTCGAGCTGAGAAAGTAGAACCGGAGGCCTAAGTGCTTAGAACACTAGTGGAGACAGGAGAAGACCGAGCCATGGGGACAACCCGAATTAAGATGTGAGAGAAGGAAGGAGACATGCAGGAGGAGACAGAGAAGGTTTAGAGCTGTGGTCGGCAAACCGCGGCTCGTGAGCCACATGCGGCTCTTTGGCCCCTTGAGTGTGGCTCTTCCACAAAATACCACGTACAGTGCGATTGAAACTTCATGGCCCATGCGCAGAAGTCAGTATTTTGTGAAAGAGCTGATATTTTGTGGAAGAGCCACACTCTAGGGGCCAAAGAGCCACATGTGGCTCGCGAGACAGAACCATGGCAGATTGTGTCTATGACTGTAAGTTCTAGAAAGTGCGGACTGAAGAAGAAGCATTTATTGTGAGCTTGAGTGGCCCCGTTCCCTGGAGAGGAGCATAGCAGCATCTGCTTGAACCCAGGTCGGATGGCTCACCTCTTCCCTGGCCTGAGGAAGAGGTTTGGAGGTGAGTGCAGGGCCCTGGGATGAATTCATTCTTCTACCCTGGGAGGTAACAAAAAGTGGGACAGGGGGCACAGCAACAGGCCTGCACTCAGGGCAAGTTCTGGAGCATGACTCAGTGAAGGAAAGGTAGACACAGATTTCAAAGACCTTGAGATGCACGGCATTGCTTCTGAAACACGTCATCTCCTCACGGCTGGAGCCTCCAAGGTCTAGAGCGGAAGGTGCAAGCTGGTGGCCCTGGGACCACAGGTTCTATGCAGGGCGATTTTTTTTGGTTGTTTGTTTGTTTGATCAGCATCATGTTCTGAAACGTTAGCATTACTTGACAAGATCTAAAACTCTGACCATTTCACATTAAAAATCCGAGTCTGTCTTCCTTTGAGACTCTGAGGAACTCTGGCAATCCTGGGCCTATATCCTTGTCTGGCAGCATGTGCTGGTGCTGCCAACATCATCCGGGCACCCACCTCATCAATGCTGGCCTGTGGGACCTCAGAGTTTTCCGTTCCTGATCTCCATCAAACCATTTGTTGGACAGAGGGGAAACTGAGGCTAGAGGAGGGAGGGATGATGGGTGCTCTCCCTGTAACCAGCAGCATCCTGCTTCTGCCCCATTTGGATTTTCAGTGGCTGAGAGGGACTCGGTGACTGCTGTGCAGTGACCAGACTTCCTGGCCCAATGTCATGCGGACACAGGCCTGAGACCAACAGCCAGGCCGGAATCCCTGCAGGGCCCCTTGCCCCGGGTCCTCGACCACAGCACCCTGCCCTTTCCGTCCACGCAAGTCCTCGACTGATCAGCAGCCCAGCAGGAGAGCACAGGCCTCAATCCCACATCTCTTTGTGCCTTTCTCCCGGTCTCTCCTTTGGAGGCGGAGGCAAGTCAACTCAAAACAACAAAAATATGCCTCTACCGAACGAGATCCTGGAGTTTCTCTAATAGGCAGGTTGGGAAAAATGAAAACGCTAATTACTTGAGGGAAAGCATGGAAAATGAGTCAGCTGATTGGGTCACCAGGCAGCCAGTAGGAGCTATTTTTTTTTGTAGAGGATAATGACTTATTCTAGGGGATTTCAGCCGTGCACACACAACAAAAATAATTTCAAGTGTCTGCTATCAAAATCCCATGCTGCCAAGCATCACATTGGAAAGTTAATGTGACAAGCTGGAGGCCCATTTGACCCAAGATCGGAAGACAATGCATGCTCCCTCCATAGGAAGTTTCTCAGGGTGAAACCAGAGAACTAGACTGGAGAAGCTAGAGGGGCAAGGCCCCAAGGGTGGATGATGGACAGCAGTCAGCCAGGAGGTCATGCTGCCCCCTTTGGGCCCTTAACCGACCCCCAAAGTTACCGGTGACTGTATGGAAGCTGGTGGGCTGCACAGGAACTGCCTGTTCTCCCCACCACT
The DNA here is from genome assembly GCF_964212035.1 of Myotis nattereri. Taxonomy (NCBI): domain Eukaryota; kingdom Metazoa; phylum Chordata; class Mammalia; order Chiroptera; family Vespertilionidae; genus Myotis; species Myotis nattereri. The sequence goes on along the minus strand of NW_027669613.1, from coordinate 64,416 downwards.
GGGAGCCCTGCCGCCCGGCTCTGATTTGGAGCAGCTCCTGGGTAGGGCCTGCACATGCTGGATCTTTCTAAGGAGCCCAGAGGTGGTTTGGGGTTCACACAGACATTTGGACTCCAGCAGCCTGGATCCCAGGGCCCGGGTTCCCACTCGCTGGCCAGCGATGGAATTAATGAAGCCCGGCAGCCCTGGATGCAGGGCACACTCTGGTCCTTTACAGCTCTTTGTCTGCAGCAGGGCTCTTGTCTTTCATTGCTGGCTGCCTCCCCGTCTCTGGGGCTGATGCACAGCCAGATAACAGTATATCAGCGCAGGCGGCCGGAGGGGCATGGGGGCGTCCAAGGGGGAGGGGGAGAGCGCCTGAGCAAGCCAGCCTGACTTATTATTCCTTCACTCTCAAACAAAACAAAATCATTGGCCTGCCAGGGTCATTAAGGACCCCCGGGTTGTCATAGAAACGACCTTTGGGGCCCGGTGGTTGTTAATGCATGAGTGACTGCCTGCATTGTGTGCTTGGGGAGAGGTCAGAGTTTTGTTGGTGGCAAAAGAAAGAAAGAAAGAAAGAAAGAAAGAAAGAAAGAAAGAAAGCAAGCCAGCCCAGGATTGGGCGGCTTACATTCAGAAAGAAGGCTGGACGCTGCCTGTAGTGCTGATTCAGTGTCTGGGACAGTGACACCCGTGCCCTGCACATAGTAGGTGCTCAATAAATGTCTGCGAAGATGAATGGGCACATTTCTCTGGTTTATTACCAATTCCATCCCCTGCCCCCGGGGGGCCGCTTTGCAGTTATTTACATATTTATGTTAAACTTAAGGTGCTTTGGGTGCTTTTTATTTTAGTACACATCATTTTAATTATTTTAAATTTTATTTCCAGTTATTGTTTACATTCAGTATTATTTTGTATCGGTTCCAGGTGTACAGCACAGTGGTTAGATGATCATATACTTTACAAGTGTCTCTCTGCCCCAACCCCAGCATCTCCAGTCGCCGAGCGTTTAGCTAGGCCATGTCTCCTGTCCGGGTTCCAGTCCAGATTAGCAAAGTCATGTTTTAGAGAGAACGCATGTGTTTTCATCTAGGATGGATCATTTTATGGCTGCCAGGGAGCCAGGAGGATCTCGTTGGGAGCGGGTGGCAGAGGCTGCTGGAGAGGAGGTACAGGAGAGCAGGTCTACACAGCAAGACTGAGCTTTACATGTGAGCTTTCAATCCACCTCCTAACCAGGGGGATGGGCGTCTCCTGCCAGGTGTGCTCTGAGGACCACCGGCAGGTGTTCAGAGAACTGGCCCTGGGGCCTTTCCCAGGTTCCCCCGGGCTCAGGAGCTTGGGTTTCAGAACCAGCCCTGCCACTTGCTCACTGTGTGGCCTCTTGCATGTCCCACCGTCTCAGGTTCCTCACCTGTAGCATTGGAGGTGGGCTTGCTGATGTCCACAGCCCACCCCAGCCTGCTCTGCTCCGTGGCAAGACTTCCCTGCATTTAGGACTTAACTTTCCAGGTGGGAAGAAAACCTTTCAGGGAGGTTCTTTGGGCGGCTCCAGGGCCATTTGATCTGAGAAGACTAAACCGGGTCACCTTCTCGGGTGCCTTCTGTCCTCCTTCCAATGAGGAGCCTCCCCAAGACCTGCTACCGGCTGGGGTCTGACTAGAATTCAGTGATGGCGAACCTATGACACGCGTGTCAGAGGTGACACGCGAACTCATTTTCTGGGTTGATTTTTCTTTGTTCAATGGCATTTAAATATATAAAATAAATATCAAAAATATAAATCTTTGTTTTACTATGGTTGCAAAGATCAAAAAATTTCTATAGGTGACACGGCACCAGAGTTAAGTTAGGGTTTTTCAAAATGCTGACATGCTGAGCTCAAAAGGTTCGCCATCGCTAGACCTGATGGAACAAGCTTGTCAGGGCCAGTCTGTCTTCCAATCTCCTAGGCCCCGCTCCCTCCCTGGTGCTGGGGCCCCCCAGGTTAGCTACAACACATGGCTGGCTATAGGGCTCACACCCTGAAACCCCACGTCACCTGTGGGGTTTGGACCTATGACCTAGGAACTGGGAGACATAGCAGCTTAGCATCAACTGCCAGGATGACTTGCTTTTACATCGGGTGCCAGGGACCCATCTGCTGTTCTTCCTACTTGCCTGGCAGAGTCTCAGATTTTGCTCAAGGAGACTCAACTGTCATTCACAGAATCCCATCATTGGCTCTTAGGATTGAGAGTATAGTGGCTGCAAAGCCCAGGTCTCTGGTGTGGGCCAGGCATAAGCGAATGCATCAGCTTGGTGAATCTCGCTTGCTGTTTGGTGAGCATATTTATAAGGAGTCTTGGTGAGCGTACCTATCACAGAATCAGGGATGAAAGTCCCACTGCATTTCAGGCAATTAATACAAATCTATGATTCCTGGTGTATCATAGATTTTTTGAGGTGTATGTCAACTTTTAAAACTTTGTGCTTTCTTATTTTCTCAATCTAAGTAAATATCATTTCCTACAAAAAAGAAAACAGAAGTGTCCCAGCAGAGAGGTCCAAGATGGCAAAGGATGTTCTCATTTCTACAGCCCTGAGTGTGGTGCCTGCCCCGGAGGAGCAATGTGCTATTGGAGTAGATGCCTGATTTCATCTAATTATTTTTTTTACTAGAGGCCCGGTGCATGAAATTCATGCACAGAGGTGGGTCCTCTCAGCCCAGCCTGCATCTTCTCCAATCCGGGACCCCTCGGGGGATGTCCGACTGCCGGTTTAGGCTTGATCCCAGAGATCGAGCAGTCAGACATACCTCTCACAATCCAGGACCGCTGGCTTCTAACTTCTCACCTGCCTGCCTGCCTGATCGCCCCTAACTGGACCCCCTGCAGGCCTTGTCACCCCCAGCTACCCCCCTGCCAACCTGGTTGCCCCCAACTGCCCCTACCCCTGCTGGCTTGGTCACCCTGAACTGCCCTCCCCACCAGCATTGTTGCTCCTTACTGCCCCCCTGCCAGCCTAGTCACCCCCAACTGCCCCCCCACCAGCCTGGTCACCCCCAACTGCCCCGCCTGCTGGCTTGGTCACCCCCAACTGCCCCCCTTGCTGGCCTGGTCACCCCTCACTGCCCCCCACACCCCCCACCAGCCTGGTTGCCCCACGCAGCTGCTGCTCAGTAGTTTGGTCATCCCTCACTAACCCCCCCGCCAGCCTTCTTGCCCCACTCAGCCTGTCCGGCCATCCGTTTGGTTGTTTCAGATGTGACGGCTTCTGGCTCTTTATATATAGAGAGTTTTTTAACCAGTTAGCTACCACGTGTTCAAAACAGAAACCATCCCCACACACCACGATATTTTGAATTTAATGAAGAAAAATCAATTTGCAATGAATATTATGAAAATAAATATATTACTCACAATTCAGGTGTTCTTGAATATTTTCAGCTGAAAATTCTCACAAAAAAATGATTTTAAAGTTGGTCAGGGCTACCACTTAGGGAAAACATTTTTTTTATAGACGCGCGTGGTGTGTGGGGAAGGTCTGCCGCTTGCGTCTACAGATGCTTATAGCATACATTGGATTGAATATGTTTTTATTGATTTTATTTTATTTTTATTTTTTAAAAATATTTTCCATTGACTTTTAGAAAGGAAGAGAAACATGGATCAGTTGCCTCCTGCACCCCCTACCCCCCACCAAGGGCTGAACCCTCAAACCAGGGCATGTGCCCTGGCTTGGAATCAAACCAGCAACCTTTTGGTGCACAGGACGACGGCCAAACCAACTGAGCCACACTGGCAGGGCTTTCAGTTAATTCTTATAAAAATGCAAGCAGCGATGATTCCCATAGGACTGCTGAGGGATCAGACCAGAGTGAAGGGGCAGCACTAGAACCCAGACCCACAGCTCCAGGTCTGCTGTTATCCTGTCTGCAGTACTGCCCAAGCCCACAGCTGACTAAGTATCAGAGAGCTGAGATGCTCAATTGCATAAAAAGTTACATTCAGCCAGATTCAGTTTACCTTTGTTCTTGTTTCTAAAGTCTGCACAACTGATTTGCGTTAAGTGCCGACCACAGCCCGACACCCACTCCGCTGTGCGTACTCGGAAAGCAGGCTTTCTCGGGGTCCAGCATCTTCTCTTCCCTCCTAACTGGCTTCAGAGAGGGAGTGATCTGTGCCCAGCTTGGACTCCAGCTCAAACCCCTCTCCAACCTGCCAAATCCTCCATGTGGCACAAAACGCCAAACTGACAATGGGAGGTTTTTCTCTTTTCAACAACTGCATCTTCCCAACTCAATGAGGACACAGAAATCTCTCAGGGTTTCCTGGGTTCATGGAAGTAAGAGAATCCAGGAGCAAAGTGTCATGGCTGTCGGGGCTGGGGCTGGGGCTGGGGCTGGGGCTGGGCTAGAGCTGGGGCTGGGGCTCGGGCTGGGGCTGGGGCTCCTTCGAGGTCCCACAGTGACTCAGGACCAGTCACTTCCCTGGGGAAGTCTGTTTTTACTCTTCTAAAGAGTAAGGGAACCTGCAGTTGAAATGCTCTAATTCTGAAGCATGGATTCCTGTAAAGGTTGATAAACTGCAAAATATTTGTCTTTAATGTAGTTTAACACTAGGTTATAAAAGAGAAGGGTTTCCTGGGAAAATGAGGCATCATACTAAACCAGCAGAACTGAACAGAGTATTTTACTTTGCATTAATGTGTTCCCACAGGGGTGAGGATAAAACCCAACATGATAAAAAATGTCTTGAATATTTGCATATAGAATATAGAATATTTGCATATAGGATTTACATAAAGCATGATGCTTATTTCCCAGGTGGGAAGGGAAGAGCTAATAATGTACTGAGTGCTTCCTCCATCCCAGGTGCTTTCATACGGCACCGGCTCTTCAACAACCCAAGGACCTGTCTCGTGTTCCTTCCAGCCTAGGACATCAGACTCCAGAGCAGTGACTCCCCCAAAGTTACATGGTTCCGTCAGTTTCCTTATCTCTTTATAGCATCTTTCCCTCCTGCAACTTCAGAGGATGGGCGACCACAGGGTGTAGTAATGTTGGAAAAGTGGAGATAAACCCGAAGTTGTTACCCCTAGTCCTCTGTAAAGTGCGAGTTTTGGATGAGGTGTCCTCTAAGATCCATTTCACTTTTAAATCCAAAATTTGAGTTACTTATTTAAACAGCATTTATTCTGAAGCATAACACACCCAAGAGATATTCCTGGAAAAGCACGTTCCATGGTCAAATACGTTTGTAAATTGTTATTAAACATATTCCCAATTAAAGACTTACAATGCAAATTGTATGATAGCAAAAGCTCTGAAATAAAAGTATGCATAGTCATTTAATCTATTTCCTGGGCATATTGGATTTTGGACTCTCTTTTATTCCTACTTAACGTTTATTAACATTTGGTGGAACTACTTTGCTATTTAACACACTTGGGAAACAGTTCTTGCCTCCCATCCTTCCCTTGGAGAGTAGAAAAGCATTGGCTCAGTGGATAGAGCATCAGCCTGCGGACTGAAGGGTCCCAGGTTCAATTCCGATCAAGGGCATGTACCTTGATTTTGGGCACATCCCCAGTAGGGAGTGTGCAGGAGGCAGCTGATCGATGTTTCTCTCTCATCAATGTTTCTAACTCTCTATTCCTCTCTCTTCCTCTCTATAAAAAATCAATAAAATATATTTTTTTAAAAAAGCATCGGACAGGGAGAGGGAGTGGGAGGCTAACCAGGGCTCGTGTCCTTAAGAACAAACAGAACAGATATTGCTACAGCAGTTTCTGAAACTTTGATAAACAAGAAATATTTTGACACTCTCTCAATATTTATATATAAACCCATTTATACATGAAGACAACATGTGATGGTCCTTCTGGCTGTTTTTTTGCAGCCCAGGTACATTACCTTGACCAGGAATCGAACCTGTGATCCTTCGGTGAGCGGGCTGGTACTCTAAACACTTAACAACACTGGCCAGGGCTTCCCTTCTGTTTTGATTCCTTTCTTTGAAGGAATCTCCCTTCCTTGTTCTTTAGAAAAGTCCATATAAAATAGCATGTTCACAGTGCCTGTCACTTATAGAATTATTCCCTGGGCTTCACCTAGTTAGTTCTTATGTATCCTTTATGTCACTGCTGAAATGTCACTGCCTCCAGGATGGGCTTCCCTGACTGAGCTGGTCTGCTGTTTCTGCTTCCATGACAACCTAGAGTACTTTATGAGAGCAGTTGTCAGAGCTGATAATTACATGTTTAAGTGGTTCTTTTCTTAATGTCTGCTTCTCCCATGAGACTGTAAACCTCATGAGGACGGGGCCATGCCTGTCTTACTCATCCCATACATGCAACACCCAGCACAACTGGCAAGTAGCGGGAGCTAAAAAAAAATACATGTATAGCCCTAACCGGTTTGGCTCAGTAGATGGAGCATTGGCCTGCAAACTCAAGGGTCCCGGGTTCAATTCTGGTCAAGGGCATGTACCTTAGTTGCAGGCACATCCCCAGTGGGGAGTGTGCAGGAGGCAGCTGATCGATGTTTCTCTCTCATCGATGTTTCTAACTCTCTATCCCTCTCCCTTCTTCTCTGTAAAAAATCAATAAAATATATTTAAAAAAATACATGTATATATTTGTTGGCTGAGTGAATGAATGAATGAATGAATGAATGAATTTCCATGTTAAGAAGTAGGCCTCCTCTACTTGGGCCCTGCATCAATCCTGTGAGATCCTTTGCTATCAACTTCGATGTTGCTTTTCTATTTAAACTTCATCTCCCCCTTCAAGTCTGATGCATGCTCTGGTGTCTCTCATCTCCTGACCTCAGCTCCCTGCTGGCATCCTTGGCAAGATCACTCACAGACCACTAGGTAACGCCCCCCATCACAGCCACCATGACCCATTCTCCAACCACCCCATCAGGCCTGATCCCAATCATCTATCTGGCAGATGGAAAGACCACCAAAGGGGTTTCTGATTTGTTACCTATAAATAAAATCATTGACTTTTCAACATCAAAGCTACCTTAAAGGCCATTTGTTCGACTTCATCTTTTGTCCAGTGAAGAAAGTAGCAATCCGACAAGACAGGTGACGTGTCCTTGTGCAGGGAGTAGGATGAAAAGAAGGCTCTGGCTGTCCCTTCAGGAATCCATCCTGTGTCAGCATTCATTTCAAAACGGCGTCTGCTTATTGTTGTTTTTAAAGTTAAAATCTGATACATGCTTGACATTTCAAAAGTTTCTAAATGGATTCTAAGAGTATCATAACACTGCAAATGTGTACTGTTACTTACTCCCATTTTTTAAATGAGGAAACAGCATTATAATGACCATGAAATGAGAAAGTGGTGCTGGGGGCCTGCTTGCCTCCAAGTCCGTTGTCCTCACTCTGTGAGCCCCCAGCACAGGGAGTCATCTCACCCTGTGGCAGCTGTGGGTCCTCTGGCAGACCACGGGCTGCTCAAAAAGAGAGATCACGTGCTATTTCTCTTTGGCGACACCAGTTCCTCACTCAATATATTAGCATACGATAGGCCCTAAATAAACCTTTAAGGGATGAATAAATGACTGAGAAATGATAAATAATTAACTGAAGCAGCAGTTAGCTCAGCATGCTTCCCATGAAAGATGGGTAGGGTATAGAAGAGAAAGCTGTACATTTATTTAAAAAATTCATAGACGCTGAAGATAAACATTTACCTCCTTAAGTTGAATGAACTTGCAGAGAATAATTTGTTTTATTGCAAATGGTTTGGATATAAAAATCTGGATATATCTTATTGAAACAACCTGGATTTGGGTATAATTGCAGCGATATGTTACTCTCCAAATTGGAATCTAGAGACGGTGGTGGAAGGAAGGTAGCAACCACGGAGGGGCCCATGTTCTCTTCTTACCATTAAACTCAATACAACCAACACACACACGTGTGTGTGTATACATATGTGTAGAATTGGCTAAATGATTTGAGATGGTGGTATGAAAGGACAGATGGTCAAGGATCTGTGTACATGAATTTGAATGAATAGGAAGTACAATTTTCAGGCTTTTGGATTTATATTAACCCTCCCTAGAGGTTCTCAAGAAGTAGTTTTAATAAATGTGATATGACTAGTAATTAATGCATTGAGTGCTTCCAAAGTGCCCTCTTTGTCCTTTTTAAAAATATAGCTTTAAGCCATCCTTTGTCATGACATTTGTCACTTGCTCAAACCAGCCTCTTTTCCAACCGTGTCCCAAGGTGAACCTCACCCAAGCCCCAGCGCGTGGAGCCCAGCAACTGCAGACGGAGAAGGCACTGCAAGCGAAGTTGTACAACCTATAGCACAGCACCCTGCCTCTCAGGGTTGCAAGGAACAAAGCTGGTAAAGCATGGAACATGTTAGCACATTCCTGGGCACTCAGTATAGGCTTAAACTCCAGCAACTTCCTATTAAAGCCCCGGGGGGTGGGGTGGGGGGTGAGCCCAGGCTGCAAGTGGGAAAGGCAGGCTGCAAGAATGGTCTGTGGACCAGATAATGCTCATTTCCTCCAGGCCTCTTGGGATTGTTTTGGTAATTACTCCAGCTTCTTCAACAGCTTGTGATTTGTCCGGGGCCAGGGAACCTGGATTTGCACGGCGCAATGCATAATTCATACGGCACGGACAGCAATTATGAGCTAATTGAGGGGTGTAATGGTTAAAGAAAGGATCCATTATGAGGAACATAAGGGATGTTGGGAGGGAAGAAGCCCTTGCATCTGTGGAGGCTCGTTCTCCCTAACTCAGCTTTCTTTAAGATGACGCTAATGTCTGTTGAAGGGCACAGCATTCCTCCTGCAAAGGGTCCTGGGGGTGGGGGCAGGAGCTGCTCCCCCTGCAGGAAGAGGGCTCAGGGTGGGTGAGGGTCAGCTTCTTTTTCTCATGCTCTTGTGTGGTTAACCTTCCAGGGGCACCTTGCCATGTTGACACAGTCCTCGGGTTAATATGATTAGAGGGGCGTACTGTTTCCATAACCATAATTTCTGAGTTAAAACTAGGCCCACCTCCTGCAGGGAGAGACCATCTGGGAAATATACTTTGGTGAAGAATGATTGGAATTTCCAATATGTAATCATACTTTGGTGGGATTACAGGATGGCCTAATTTACTGGAAAATCCAGGAGCTGGGCTATCAAATTATAAAGAGCTCTGGGCTGGTAGCAATAAACCTTGACTCTGCCTGTGATTGCATTATCCTCTTGCCGAAAGGCCCTTGGAACATCACCACTGCTCGTTGGGCCTCAGTTTCTCCATCTGTACTATGGGGAAGCTGGGGAAGATGGACTTCTGAGACCCTCCCAATTCTGACGCGCTATGTTTCCATGCATCACACCCTGCCCTTCCGACTTGAGATTTTAAACTACCTTGAAAGATCAGCCTTTGTTCTCAGGGACCAACTGTATGCCTTAAAACTAAGAGAATGCCCATTGTGTGACTGTCACATGAGATATAAAACTGTTTTTTAATTGGCCGTGAGGAGATAACTAAATAAATCACTTTTCTGATGGCTTCTTTTACGAAGTGAGGTGTATATCTCAAAATGCCAAATCGAAGCTATTTTGTAGAGGAAATGCTTGTGCCAGCATCTGCCCCTCGACGTGCAGGAGGGTGTGGTGATTGAATCACAATGTGCCGGGTATGATTTTCTATCTTTTCAGCGCCCCACCGACCTTCTCTTGTTTCAGAATTGTTCCATATTTAACCTTTTCTTTTTCTTATTTTTTAATCCACACCTGAGGATATTTTTTCCCCACTGACTTTTAGAGAGATTAGAAGGGAGGGAAGGAGAAGAAGGAGAAGAGAGATAGAGAGAGAGAGAGAGCATCAGTGTGAGAGAGACACATCAATCAGTTACCTCCCGCCCGTGCCCTGACCAGGACCAGGGATCGAACCTGCAATCCAGGTACATGCTCTTGACCAGGAATCAAACCAGAGAGCCTTTGGTGTGCGGGCTGATGCTCTAACCACTGAGCACACAGGCCAGGGTCATAATTCATATGGCATGGGCAGCAATTGACCTTTGAGTCTCTACTTTTCTCTTCATCCTCAACCAAGGATTTTCACATAAACAGTTAATATCATAGGAAGCACTTCCTACGCAAGCGTGCTCTACTGTAATTCCCATGGCTCCTTGGGCTGGGCTGCAGTATTGCAGTTCACCAGTAGAGGCTGCTTTCTGACTCACGGTGCACACACAACCTAAAGATTCGAAACTCATAGAATACCAAAAGGAGAAGAGGTCGCAGTGATCATTTTGTCCAAAAAGGCATCATGCCTAGTCCTCTGCTTTGGAGATTAGACATTCTATAAAGTAATCTTCTTCACTTGAAGAGAGCCATCGCGGGCTCTCACGCAGCTGCTTGCACACTGCCTCTTCATTTACACCGAGCACCTGGCCACCCCGTGTGCCTCTTGAACCACGAGGACGTCTAGCATATTCAAGGGGGAGCTGTGTTATTCGCTGCCTGTGGAGCTAATGCGGCTGTTTATACCGAACTGGATCTTTCACCTGCAAGGTGAGCTGTCAGGTCTGTCAGCATTCACACCAGCTCTGGCCCTCACTGCAGAGCCTTTCCAATGGCTTCTGCCCAAAGTAATCGATCACCTGTGGGTGAAGGGTTTCTTTCTTTTTTGCCCATTCAACTAGCTTTTCCAAGGTTTAGGAAATCCTTCCCCAAACCTCAGGAGAATGAGAGAGATGTGTGGGTCTACTCACAAAGATTTGTTTTGGGAGAGTTAGGATCACGGTCAGAATATACCAGACAAAGGCAATTCATACTTGCCTTGAAGAACAGACAGCAGTCGGTACACAGTTGATTTTTCACATCCTTGTTTAAACTAGAACCGTAGGCGAAGGCTCCAGAAGACACACTCGTTCCCTTAAGGCAGTGGTTCTCAACCTGTGGGTCGCGACCCCTTTGACCCTTTCACAGGGGTCGCTTAAGACCATTGGAAAACACTTGTATAATTACATATTGTTTTTGTGATTAATCACTATGCTTTAATTATGTTCCATTTGTAACAATGAAATTGGGGGTCACCACAACATGAGCAACTGTATTAAAGGGTTGGGGCATGAGGAAGGTTGAGAACCGCTGCCTTAAGGCATCACATTCTCCACGTAGGATGCACAGGGGCAGAGGTGTTCCGCTTGCCCTGCCAGCTCCCCTGGACACAAGGATGGATGGCCTCTGGGAGTCATGTCCTGGGGAGAACAACCACTCAGCAACACCCACGTTCAATCTTTATTTTGGAGTCTTCCTGAGCAAGACGTCTCTGTAAAACAAAATTGCGGTGCTGCTCCAAGGGTTAATTAGACATGGCCCAGAAAAAGCCATTTTTTTCTTTCTGCCTTACATTTTGGGCTTTTCATTCTGAGTAACTGCTGACTTCTGCCAAATGGACTAAGAAAAATGCGCACTCCCCTCATTCTGTTCCCAGCTTTTATTTCTCAGTTTTCCAAAAAAGAGGACTCTCTTTGGAAATCTGCTTTCCGCAGATTGGACCTTGACGCTCGTCCCTCTGGTTTGGGGGCCAGGCGTCTGGGGAAGGAGGTGGTCCAGGCCCCCGCCGGTGAACTTCTCCTGGAGACATTAAGATCAATTCCATCGCTCTCCTCCCTCCCCCAGGCAGATTGAACATCTTAATTGTGAAGCCAGCCACTGTGTTCTGGCTTCCTCACCGAGTTGTCCAAAGCGACACCAAGATCTTTTCCTCTTCTCTTTCCTCAAAGGTTACACGTAATTCAAAACCCATCAGCTCGTGTGAACGCTTTACATTGTTCTCTGCAATGAAATTCATCTGCTGTCATGTTACTCAGCTACTTGGTTTTCCAAGGTCCCTCTTGGCCTCCTCATAAAATGCGGTGCCCTGGTCTTTGCTGTCTTACAAATGTTGAAGCGCCAGCAAGCTCCTGGGTTCTGGGCTAACTGTGCCACGGAGGATGTCTTTAAACCCTGTATTCGTTCCATTCATGGAAGCATTCACTTAACTTGCGCTGAGCTTCAGTTACGTAGGGGGCAGGTCATGAAGAGAGGCTCATTCTCACGGGTTCCTTGACTGCAGATGCTGGAGGACCTGGGAGGTCCCCTTGTATGGGCCCCCCATCAACAACCATCCATGGGATTCAGATAGTATTTTCCAGTTTTGCAACACAGGGGACTTCTCAACCAACTGCTCGTAGGGCCCCTTTAGGAAAAGCACCTGCACAAGGGCAGAGGAGATGGGTTAGTGTGGCCTTTGCAAATTGTTTCGCAAGTGTCCCCCAAACCATAGAAATATGTTTTCATTTACAAAATAAGCCATGTAGTACTTTGCGCTTTAAAAGGTACTTCATCATCTACCCAAGCCTCCTAACAAGCCCGTCAGCCATCATTGGCCCTTTTCTCATCTTACAGTGCTTATAAGCACCTTGACCAAGGTCAGACAGCTGGCAAGCCACGGAGCTGGGACCAAAACCTGAGTCTTCTCTCCACCTAACCCATGCAGTATAGTATCCCACTGCATTCTCCAAGCTGTTCTCTCTCTCTCTCTCTCTCTCTCTCTCTCTCTCTCTCTCTCTCTCTCTCCCTCTCTCCCCCTCTCTCTCTAATAACTTCTTCCCAGCATGTCTCCCTCCGTCCAGCCCCTGGCAACCACCCATCTACTTTCCATTTCTATGAATGTGACTACTCTAGGTGCCTCATGTAAATGAAATCATATAGGATTTGTCTTTTTATGTCTTGCTTATTTCATTTAGTATAGTGTCCTCAAGTGCATTTATGTTGTAGCATGTGTCAGAATATCTTTAAGGCTTAATATTCTGTTGTGTGTATAGACCACGTTTTCTTTATCCGTTCATCCATTATGGACACTTGGTTGCTTCCACCTTTTGGCTACTGTGAATAATGCTGCTATGAACATGGGTGTACAAATATATCGTCAAGGGCTGCTTTTAATTCTTTGGGGTATATGCCCAGATGTGGAGTTGCTAGATCATATGATAATTCTGTTTTTAATTATTTGAAGAACCACATACTGTTTTCCACAGCCGCTGCGCCATCTTACATTTCTACCATCCTCTGGATGTGAGGTGGAATCTCATTGTAGCATAGATTTGCATTTCCCTGATGATTAGTGATGTTGGACATCCAAGCCACTCTCTGAGACAGATGTTATTCCCTTCTCACCTAGTCCTAGACTGCGACTCAGAGAGGTGAGTAGGTGATACGAGAGTACAAGTAGGACTTGAGCCCCTGTTTTTAAACTCAAAATTTAATGCTAGGTCCACTGCATGGATACTTCTCAAACTGGGGTTCTCAGCTGCATTCTCTGGGATTCATGGGCTCTTGGTGCAAATGCTTTGCTTTCTATTAGAAACCAGAACAAGTGAGTCTGAGGGGTCCCGATCACTGAAGCTGTGGCTCTCAGTGGTGGAGAAGGAGGGCGCCTCCAGGTTGCTCTTGGGGCACTGATTGGCAGGGGCGGGGGGGGGGGGAGGGAATGAAAGAGAAGTAGTGGGAAATCCTGGGGAAGGAGGACTCCAATATTCAGCATAACTTGGAGCAAGGAACTGACCTCAGGACCTGAGGGCCCCTCAGCACTGACCCCAAGCGCCTCTCTCACTCTCTAACTCAGGGAGCTGACCCCATAGCACCTCCTCCCTCTCTACTTGGTGCCTCTCAGTGGCCCCTTAGAGCTGACATGACTCCTGACACTGCTTCTGCAGAAGTGGTTGCGCAGAAGTTACAAAGGGGAGTGGATTTCCTGAATTGAAATCCTGACTAGCTGTGTGGCCTTGAGCAAGACATCAGACCTCTCTGTGCCCACTTTCTCTGCTCATGAAATTGGGACAATCGCCCTGCTCTCTCCCCGGTCTGCTGTCTCTTTGGAGGGAGTGATGTGTTCCTGGTGTGTCACTCACTGTCATTGCAGGTGAGCCGTTGCAGCTCACTCAGAGTCAGAACTCCGCAGGTGAGTTAAGGAGCAGTCCAGTCATTGCTGGACCTCGCTGGGGGCTAAGGCACCACTCATCTCTGCAGGAGGCCAGGTTCAGGCATCCAGGAGCCCGCACGTGAGCCTCCTAGATTCTCCACATCTTGTTGCTGCAGAACCCTGTGTTCAGCACCTTCCCCAGGGAGTCCCATCCCACCGAGGTCTTCCAGTCACATCACAATCAGCCGGCTTCCCACTAGCATTGGTCTGAGTCTGGGGACAGTGGCCTGCGCCCTGAGGCCTTGGGGCACTACATCCAAAGAATGACTGCACCCCACGAGCTTTGGGACAGGGGTTTATGGCAGTGAGTGTGCCTCCCCATCCACGGGGATCTTTTTCAGAGTCCAAAGTCTCAAAGAAGACAAGGTCATAGAGGGAAGCAGTAGGACTCCCATTTAACTGCCCATGGAGGCAAGAAATAAGCCATGATGGGAGCAGTCAAATGGGGGAAACCTTCCAGATTGGTCAATCCCATGCGCCCCACAAACACACACAGCATGGCGGTTCCTTAGGGCGAGACCAGGTGTGAGAGAGAGGAAGATGAAGAGGATCAACGTCGAGATCACTTTGCACAGGTTGCAGGCTTCCTTAGGGCCTTAGCTGTGCTGATCCGCCTGAGGATCTTCCACGCGGTAAAAAAGGGGGCGGCGTAAGGTGCTCGCCCCCTTTACGGGACCATCTCTGTGGAACGGGCTTTAGGGGACACTGATCCATCAGCCGCGGGTCATGAGCCGGCCTGCTGCTGGGCGAGACTAATGAAGGCGTGCTGGTTCTCTGCCTTCGCTTTCCCCTCTGGATAATGGGGGTGGCCTTCCTGGTGGTCAAATTGAGCCCAGGAGCCTGGAGCAGGGCCCTTAATGAGGGCTGCCTGGTGATGAAAGGCCCTGTTAAGCCTCCGCCACCATTATTGCGTTATGGAATAAATGTGGCCAGCCTAGGAGACGCGCACGAATAAATTTGAATAGCAAGACACAAATGCGGCCCTTAACTCTGACGAGCAAATAGAGTTTAATAAAGAGGTAAACTGAGACCGCTTTTATTTATTGCTGTGTAAATGTATTTAAAAAGGTATTGGCTTTCTGCAGCTGCAGAGGCCAGCTCCTCGGCAGCCCGGCGCTTTAATGCCTGCCGCCGTTATTAGAGCGGTAATGAATGAGCCGCTGTGAGTGCGCGCTTCAGGACTGCAGAGGTACAAGATTAATGAGATGAGAGCATTGAAAGCTACAGACGGCCCCTGTTTCCCAGCCGCGTGCAATGTCTGCCGCAGCACCTCTGGCTTTGTTTGCTCCACAGCGGCTGAGAGGCTGTGGCGTGGACATGTCCCCGGGATCAGGCTCCAAACACATCCATCTCCACCAGCTTTCAGCCTTGGCCCTACGTCTTGTCCTTGCTCCGGGGGGGTGGAGGTGGGGGAGGGTCTCCTCCCTGGTCCTGTGTCTCTGACCTCCTGCCTGGCTCTGGATTTGGGCCTGGACACCCCTCCTCCGTCTGGGTGTCATCCGGTCTCCTGCTACACCGCCCCGGGCATCCCTGTGGGACCCTCCTCGGCATCCCGACTGCACAGCCACTTCAAAGGTGGGAGTTGTGTTAACGGGCAGCTTCGAGGATGAACGGCGGGCGCACTTAGCTGCCTGCTCACACCGTGGGTCCGCAGCACAGGATGGCTGGCTGCCCAACACAGAGAAAGCAGTCTTGGGCAATGGCATCAGTTGGTGAGATGGCCTTCCCTGAGTCAGGAATTCATAAATTATTTATAGAAGATTATTTGAAGGCTAGAACAAGCCTGAACTTTACCTAGGTGTATGCCATTCCATGACTACCCCGGAGGCAGGCATTAACCCATTTTATAGATATGAACCCAGAGACCCAAAGAGTAAAGAATGATGGCCAAGGTTACATGGCCAGGAAGTTCTGGGTTAGAGACTCTCAAAGGGAAACCCACTCTGCAGTGGGAACAAATTCTCTTGCTGGACTCAGATGTAGCAGTGCTGTCTGGGCTGATGAGCAGGGCCTTCTCTCTAGTAGCTCACATTTCAGACATGGCCGAGCTCAACTGTGGAGAGCCGTGTGCTAGCTGAGGAACAGAGATCATGGGCCCTGAGAGAGCGGTTATAAATAGTGCTGGGGTGGGGGTCCCATCAGGAAAAGCACAGGAAGGTGGGATCTGTGTGCCCTGGATGAGATACTTCACTTCTCTGAGCCTCAGTTTGTTCATCTGTCAAATGGGTATAATAGTACCAACTTCACTGCATTTTTGTGAATAGCAAATCAGATAATGCATGTGAAATACCTAAAAACACAATTAATTCTTAATATATATTCAATTAAAAAAAATAATGGGTCAATATGCAGCAAGAGCCCTCAACAGAGTTTGTAGCATGGAGAAAGAAAAGTTCAGCTTTCTGCCAGCCTAAGATGGACCCAAAGCAGGCCAAGCTGGAGAAGGGCTGGAAAGGCTCTGAGCACTGGTGGCTGGACAGGTCTTCATCGCTTATTTTTCAACTAGAAGCCTGATGCACGGAATTCGTGCAAGAGTTAGGCCTTCCTTCCCCTGGCACCCACAGCCCCGGCTTTGTCTGGAAGGACGTCCAGTCTAATTAGCATATTACGCTTCTATTATTATAGATGGACAGTGCGGATCAGCTAAGTAACTGTTCTGTGTTGGGTGCAGAAGACACACCAGAGACTGAGATGGTCACAGTGTGTGCCTTTGGAAAGCTCACTGTTGGGAACTCACACTATGGCTGGTGTTGAGGGCTGCGGGGTGGGGTGGGGGTGGGGGAGCAGGGGAGGGGACATGAGGATAGAGCTGGGGGAGGGTGGCTCTGTAAACAAGGTGTCTAGGCAGGCCCTCAGGGAGGTGACATTCCAGGAATGAGCTTGCTAGGTGGAGAGGAAGCCATGTGCATGTGTGGGTGGAGAACCTTCCAGACAGCAAAAAGAGCCAGCCCTGAGGGCTGCACTGGGGGTGTCCCTTAGCATGTGAGGGTGGCCACAGGCCTGGGGCAGAGTGGACAAAGCAGGGTGGGTGGGGGGGGGGTTGGAGTGGCGTAACAGGAGGCAACTCAGAGCAGCTGCAGGGAGCCAGATCCTTTCCACACTGGGGACTTTGCCCGCTATCTGCTCCCGCTGTGATGGGAGTTAGCGGAGGGTGTGCATGGAGCCTTCTCCAATTGATTGGGAGTGGGGATTGGCCAAGTTGTAAGACCAGGGCAAGTTCAAGGAATAATGACCAATGCTTCCTGGCCCTCCAAGAGATCACAAGGAGAGAAGATAAGGCTAGAGTAGGTGCTGGTTATTGAGAAGGTCCTTAAGAGGCTTCAAGAAGCTGAGAAGTTCTGGCTAAATTCTGTAGGCCCTAAGTTGTCTAAGAGGCTCCTGCCCATGATGGCTGGGTGTGGCCAGATGCCGAGAGGGCATCTTGAGCTCAGCATAGACCCTTAAGGGAGACAAGAGGGCCTGGACTAAGGAGAAGCAGTGCCGGGGGATGCGCACTGGGGTGGGGGTGGCTCTGTGCTGGCCTGGCGGAGGGAGCCAGGAGCGGGTGCAGGGAGAGGAGGACACAGGGATCCCAGAGGCAGCGTGGAAGCTGACCCAGCTGATGATGCCCAGGTCGGAGCCTCCCCAGCCCGCCCGGCCCCACATTAGTGCTCATTAGCACGTCCTCTAATGTACCAAGAAATTCAATTTCCTACAAAATAACCAGTCGAGTCCCAGGGGAGCCAGAAGCGCCATTCATCACAGCCAGGCGTTCCGGGGCCCATGCTGCTCTGCCCGTGAATTTCCTTCTGTGGGATGCTGGTCCACCGTGGGAAGAACAGCTAATTGGCACCGCAGTAGGTTGGGGTATTTTTCCACTGGATCTGCACTTTCTGGGTAAGCAGGCAGCAGATCAGCGGTCTGCATGAGCCAAAAGAAAGTTTGCAAATTTGCCATGTGGCTCAAATTAAGGGAGCTGTGCAGTCACTAACGCATGTGTACTAAAAAGTAAACATTTAGAATGTCAGGGTTGTGGATATTCTTTTGTGGCTCTTTAGGGAAGACAGATGTCATTTTTTTTTCTTTTTAATTCCAAATAAAAATGTCACTGGCGATATTTCTGATTCTACTTCTCAGTGGTCAGCCCCAGGAAGGAAGTTGTGTATGTGTGTGTGAGAGCAGAGGGTGGGGACAAAGTAGGCTTACAGTTGTTTGTAGGGAAAATAATACAATGATTAATAAATAATAAGAATAAGAATAAACTCTGTGCTTCACGTACTGTAAACCTCCTTATGCTCCACCCTGGACATGAGGATGTGTGAGAGCCTGTGAGAGAATGGGAAGGTACGTGGACAAATGTATAGCTATGGGGACATGTATGGATATTTGTAAATATGTGTGCATGTGAAAGCGATTTAATGGGCATTTGAGTGCATATATGTGTGTATTATTGTTCATGCAAGCATACGAGTGTGTGTGTATGTGTGTATGTTTTGCATATGAATGTGTGTGAAGATGGGGCTGTGTGAGTGTGCATATGCCAGTGTTTGCGTGTGTAAATATATGGATATGTGTGTATGAATAGGTATGAGTGTGGATGTGCATGTGTGCATGTATTGCACGTGCAGTGTGTGAGTTTGTGCACATGCACATACGTAGCATTGTGAACGGGTACAGGAGGTGAATGGATGTGCGTATGCATGTGTGTGTGTGTGTGTGTGTGTGTGTGTGTGTGTGTGTGTGTGTGAGCGTGTGAGTTGAGCAGACAGCATGCACCCCCCTGCTCGGTCTCCTAGCAGCCTGCCTGCCATCTCCCTCCTGGATTCCTCAGCACTGGCCCCAAGGCTGCGAGGAGAAAGCAATCAGGCCTCCCATTTGTATCTGCTTGTCATCCAGGGGCTGGTGGGCAGGTGGGGTGAGGGATGCCAGCCCACGGAGGAGGGCTGGCGGGCTGGGGGCGGCTCTCGGCTTCTACCACGCTCCCAATTACTGGCACCTCCTGAGCGGCTCATGGAAAAGGCATTGGTTGCCATGAGGAAGATATTCCACTGGAGCAATCCCATTCCCCACAAAAAGAACCTTCCGCATATTATCCACATTTTTCAACGTAATTATCCCCAGCCCACACACACAGCTTGGAGGATTAAAACATAAAATACAGTCTGTTCCCCACACATGAGACCAACACTACAACTGGCATCATAATAAATAAATGAAGTGGCCTCTTTTCTCCTGCCTCCCCCTCCTCTGCCCTCCCCTCCTTCCTCCGCCTCTTTCCTCTCCTCCCCTTTCTCTCCTGCACCCCTATTCCTCTTCCTCTCTCCCCTTGGCCCCTTCATCCCCTCCCCCTCTGCCTGGCGCTGGCTGGGCTTGTTTGCTTCTGTCTCTGGATCCCATCCATTCCCTCCCACCCCCTAGCACAGCCCACAGGACAGCAGCACAGAAAGGGGTCCCCCATGCTGCCGTCACTGTGGATGGAGCGCTTTGTTCAACAAGCCACCCAGGCTCTGAGAGCTGAGTCTGCGGCAGAGGGTTCATTACACTAAATGCTGGTGTAAGGGCAGGGGTGGGGGCGGGAGGAGGCCGAGGGAGGTTTTAGAAGCAAATGGCTTCCTGGGTGGACCCTTTGAAAGGACATTAGGAAGTGCCCTGGAGCCCCTAAAACCAACGCGGGTGCAAGTGGATGGCAGGGAGGCAGCGGTGGAACTGCATGCGAGCAGAGCAGCTTGGGTTGCTAGGGAACGCCACAGAGCCACAGAGCCCCGGAGCCCCAGAACCATGTGTCTTCAGGCTGCAGGTCCTGCACCCACCTGGGATTTCCAGTTCTAGAGCTGCTGCCAGCCAGTGGTGCCAGCCCCGGCGAGGAGATGAGAGCAGGAAAGCTGTGCAGCCGCCAGGGAGCGAGGGCTGGTGGAGGCGGCCCTCCCTGAGATCGTGCTCCGGCATAGACTTGGTGAGCAGCCTGTGCTGGTGATTTCCTTTCAACAAAAATGCTGGGCCTGGCTTGGCACACAAACCCTGGCCCTGGTGCCTTCAACACGCTGGTGACCATGTTCCAGGTTGGAACTAGAGCTGGTTCGTTCCCGGCTTAGCAGGCCCCCACCCTGCACTGCCTTCCTCTCCCTGGCTTCTCTCTACCAGCCCAGCCCCCAGGATCATCCTCTTGACATATGGACTCTATAGGGAGCAGGCCTTGGCCTTCTACTGGGAGCCCAGCGTGTGACCTTCACTAACACTTAAGCTCCAGTTCAATAATAAAACATGTGGGTGTGGCTCTTGTCTGCACAGATGAAGTAGGTGCTTGGGGTGGGAAACAAGGAGGCTGGTTTTAGTCACATTAACATTCACTACAGATGGATTGTTGTAGGTTTTGGCTCAGGGTCTGGTTTAGCTCAGGTGCTGATTAAATTTTCCCAGCGATCCAGGTCATGTTTTATGTAGCAACAGACTTGAGTTCTCATCACATCTCTGCCATGTAAGGGGATGGCAGACAAGGTTTTGATGCCAACTGACCCTCAATCTTCCTATCTGTAAAATGGGCTAATTGAGGATTAGGCAAAATAATGTGTAGAACGTGCTGGTCACCGTGAATGTTCCTACTCCGCAAAGCCTGGGCCTGGTGCTGGTGAGCATCCGCTAAGCTGGGCTGAGTGATCTCTGCCCTGCATTCTGCTCACCCACCTTCTGCCCCGCCAGGCCCCACCCTCAAGTCCTGGAACCTGCCTGGACTTTCTATTCTGACCTGGGCCAGACTTGAACCTGCTGGTACAGTGCTGGCGAGGGGTCAGACTTTCTAGGAATTTGCAGCTGTTTTCCCCACCTTTCCTGGGGCCCAGTGGCTGGCTCAAAGGTCTGCTCAGCAGGGCTCTGCCTTTGCAAGGCTGAGAGCAGAGGCCTGGGCCACCCAAGGAACAATTGCTTTGCCCAGTAGCATAGACCCCATGACCCACAGAGACAGGGACTGTGCCCTGAGCTCTTGTTCTTAGGACAGTGGCCCCAAGCTCTGCCAGACACAATCCCCTCCAGAGCCTAGAAGAGAAGATGGTAGGGACATCCTGTTAGTTCCTCCTCTTGCTTTCTGTAATTCATCTGCAAGAAAGGATGGAGTGCAGGGGAACTAGTTATCAATTAGGTGCCTACTGTGCTCCTGGCTCTGGGCCTGGCACTTAGAGTTGCCCCAAACTATTTGAATGAAGTAATAGATGTCTTTAGGCTACATACTCATCAAAGACACTTGGTACACTCATCAAAGACACTCAAGAGGTGGAATATTAACCTCACTTTGCAGGTGGGGAAACTGAGGCTCTGGGAAATGGAATGTCTTACCCACACTTGTGTAATCAGCTGATAGTGCTTGAATCCAAGCCAAGGTGACTCTGGGGTTCCAACCACTCCCATGGGTGTACTCTCATCACTGGGCCATATTTTGGCACCAAGGTGACACAGAAGGCCAGAGGATGCAGCTTGCAGCATCAACCAAATGGCCCAGCCTGAGGGTCTGAATGGGACCGCAGTTACCAGAGCTTTAATGAGCTTGTTTGATACAATCTAAGTTCAAGGAGGGTGTGCACGGCAGTAGTTGGTGGAGGAAGAATGAAGCAGGAAGAGAGAAGCAAGAAGGAAAGGTGCAGGCCAAGGTCAGTTGGTCCAATTCTAACGCTGCCAGTGAGAGCGGGCATAGTCACTACAGCTGTCTTGAGTCTACGGGGTGACCTGAGTATAGGGGACAGGCCAGCTGGACAACAGCATGGATGCCTATCTATGAGGAGCCCTAACCATCCCTGGGATTGCAACAGGACAGGAGACTGTGTTCATAGAACTCGCCTGGCGTCAGCACCTGTGGATGGGAAGACCACTGTGAGCACCTGTGAGCAGTGAAGGGTGAGGTGGGGAGAACCCCAGGGCAGGCCTTCCAAGGAGGGCGAGCACGGCACTGGCTGCAGAACCTCTGACGGCTACGCGGAATGTGCAAGTCTGGGCCAGAGCTGAACAACTGGAGCAGGAGAGGAGAAACTAAGGCAGGCTCCACCCTTCCCCACTCTGCATCGTGCTGCCTGCAGAGCTCTGCCTTGCCTCTAAATTCCTATTAAATGGATACTTGAAAAACATTGGTGTGAAATCACATTACATCCAGCCGGAGTTTCCATTTGGCTCAGGGTGCTCAGGGAGCAGGCTTCAACTGGATCAGACACCCAAGCCTTTCCCCCCGCTGCATGTTAACTCCTTCGTAGAAGAGACGTATGATCACAGTAAACATCATGCAGGGCTGTGCTCAACACGGACATCTATAGGGACAACAGGCCAGGGAGCTGACTGAGCAGTGAACCTCCAACCTGGCCCAGTGTCGGCTGCTGGTGAGCCAGGTGACAAGAGAGCCACCTGTCCCAGGGGCTTCCTGGTAAATGTTGAACAACCAGCTCTCTTGGAAAAAAAAAGAAAAGTTGGATTTGTAGCATTTGCCCATTTCTGTGGTGTTAGCCTTATTCATGGCCACTGTCAAGCTCCCTGCTCAGCACCATTGAGTATGGAGCTGAGAACAGATGTGCTCTCGTGAGCCTGTGTGTGCCACTCTGAAATGCCCCTGCAACACCCACCTGCAGGCTCCTCCTTCTCCACCACCTGGGGGGAGACCAGAGGCAGGGACTGGGACAGAGAGAAAAATGCACTGATATCGGCTGTGCACATGAAAAGGATTTGTTAAAAGGGTAACAAGAACATTTTTTTAAACGAGCAAACATCATAATGAGACAGTGGAAAGAGAGTGATAAAGTGTTTTAGTCTTTGATTCTGGCTCCAATTTCAAGCTTTAGTTACTTAAGAAGATGGAAACAAAGACAGTGGAGAGGCATGTGTGTATGCTGTGCCTGTGTCTGTGGTACATGTGTGTGCACGTGTGTGGGGGGATGTGTTCTGTAGGAAAACTCGGTATTTGACATCTATAAACAGGGTCTGTGCTTGCTGACCTGCATGTAGGCCCCCCGCGCAGGGCCAAGAGGCACATCAGAAGAGCTCTGCTCAGCAGGCTCTCCCAGGAGCAGCTAGAACTTATGTAACCTTTTCGTAAAAAAGGGACTAATGCAGCTACCAGTCCACAGGAGCAGGTAAGCAGCCACGTAGCCTCTCTGAGGGGCAGAGGTCAGCTCCCCCACCATGCCATGTCTACTTCTCTCCCTCAAAGTCCCTGCTAGGGTCCCAGCCCTCACTGCCACACTGGGGACCAGCTCAGAATTTCCCGATGACCTTCATCAGGATCCCCTAATGCTTCCTCCGCAGCTGAGGGAATGGCAGGGTCTTCAGGGCCTAGCTCCCATGCCACGCCCTCTATGTAGCCTGCCAGGATTTGACCTCCTCAACTTTCAGAGCTCTTAGCTGTGTTCTTCCCATTCTCTTCTTCAAAGGTGGGGCCTGTATTTGAATCATCTCCATGTCCATTACATGGTAATTTGGGATTAATTAAAACATACTCATCAAAAGATACCACAAAAAGAGTGAAAAAGGCAAGCCACAAGCAGAAGATATTTACAATAAGTGTGTCTGACTTCTATCCAGAATATATAAAGAAATCCTTCAAATCAACAAAAATGAATGCTTACAGAAAATGGGCAAAGGACTTGAATAAACACTTCACAAAAGAGTACAGTCGTGTGTCATTTAACAACAGGGATACGTTCTGAGAAATGTGGTTAGGTGATTTCATTGTCGTGTGAATATCACAGACTGCACTTACACAGACCTGCTACACCGCTAGGCGATGGGTAGAGCCCATTGTTCCGAGGCTACAAGCCTCTACAGCAGTGATGGTGAACCTATGACATGCATGTCAGAGGTGACACGTGAACTCATTTTTTTGGTTGATTTTTCTTTGTTAAATGGCATTTAAATACATAAAATAAATATCAAAAATGTAAGTCTTTGTTTTACTATGGTTGCAAATATCAAAAAATTTCTATATGTGACACGGCACCAGAGTTAAGTTAGGGTTTTTCAAAATGCTGACATGCCAAGCTCAAAAGGTTCGCCATCCCTGCTCTACAGCATGTTACTGTACAAAATAACACGAGATTAAATCAAGCATGAGAGAAAATGATACAATCAAGAGATTTGGTAAACACAGCATGTATGAGGCTGCTGCCATCATAACACAGAATATTGTTTTACAGAAAACTTTTTTTATAAGTAGAAAGAATTTGCTCTAAAATAATACTAAACATATAGTAAATACACAAACCAGTAACAGTCATGCATTATTTAGTACTAGTGGCCCGTTGCATGAAGATTCACGCAATAGGCCTTTCTTCCCCTGGCTGTCGGCACCGGTTTTCCTCCGGTACCCGGGACCCAGGCCTTCGGTCCGGCTGCAGCAGTGAGGCTTGGTTTCTCCGCTCCCGCTGCTCCCAGCCCCTCCATTTTTTTTTCCAGCTCCTTGAGTGGAGTCCAGTCCCGGCGGAAGCACCCCAAGCCTCCTGCTCGCTCCAGCTCCACTTGTCTAGATGGATAGCAGATGGTAGATGGATAAATCAATATAGATAGTGATATGGAGATATAACTCTCTCTCCAGATAGATAGATGGATGGATAGATAGATAGATAGATAGATAGATAGATAGATAGATATAGATACTAAAAAACAATTTTTCAGAACCATTGAAAAGTTGAGATCTCCTGCCCCTTTGTCTCTAAATAGTTCAGTGTATATTTTTGAAGGCTAAGGATGCTCTCTTATGTAGTCACAGTACAGTGATCAAAAGCAGGAAACATAACATTATAATATAACAGCATTATCTAGTCCCCAGCCCATATTCCAATTTCATCAGTCATGCCAATATTGCCATTTATCCTCGTTTGACCCAATCTTGGGTCCAGCCCAGATTCCTGTATTGCATTCAGCTTTCATGTCTTCTTAGACTCTGGTTTGGAACAATTTCTTAGGGTTCCTTTTTGTTTCTTGACCTTAATATCAGGCCAGTTGCTTAATAGACTATCTCTTAATTGGGTCTGCCTGGTATTTTCTCAAGATAAGACTCAGGTTTCAGGGTCCTGGTGAAAATCCCACCAAAGTGCCCTGTGTTCCTCTCGGTGCATCACACCACAGGGCACGTGTGTGGGTCTGTCCTGCTATGGTCATGTTTGCTTTCATCCCTTAGTGAAGGTAGTGTCTTCCAGGTCTCCTCACTATAAAATGACTATTTTTGGCTTTGTGGATGAGAAGGTAATTTGGGGGAAGATACTTGCCTCTGTGTCCTCCTCCTCTGTGCCTGGCTCTGTCGGGGGAACAGAGTATCATGGTTTACGAAGCAGGCACAGGGAGCCAATAGGTAACATTGATTGAAGAACTAACTTTGTACCTGTGTTAACTGAGTTTAATGCATAATTTCATTTCAACCTCATAATAACCTGAAAGAAGAAAACCAAGTGCCTGCATTACTTGTTAACACAATATTAATGGTAATAATAATAGTAATAGTAGGAATAGGAATAGGAATAGAAATAGGAATAATATCAGTAATCCCTAATATCTTTATAGCAGGTACTTCCTATTGCCAACCCTGTTCTAAGTGCTTCACTTAGATCCTTACTTTATAGGAATTACATTTATCTCCACTTCGTAGAGAAAAACACAGAGTCTCTGAGGGAAGTCTGCCATGCCGCTAGTAATTGGGATTTGCTTCCAGGTAGTCTGACCCCTAGGCACGTTCTTAGCCATTCCTCCCTCCGCACCACCTTTCTAAGACCTGAATGAGGGTTCCCGGCCTGTTTCTTCCTTCCTGTAAGAACACTTTCCTTGAACCCATCCAAGCCTGCTATGGCATGCTGAGGCGAAGGCTTTGGGCTGGGGCCAGAGTGACAAGCAGAGGAGCAATGCATGGAGATCAGGTGGGCAGTGGCAACAGTAACCAGTGGCCATGCTCTGGAGGGGCTGGCAGGCCTCCAGGTCAGAGGCAGCGTGGTGAGCTTGGCCCCTTGTCCAGGCTCAAGCCATAGCCCTTCTCTATGAGGCTGTTGCCCCACCCACTCCTCCTCAGTGACCAGAGCAGGATATGGAGCCCTGGATCGGGGAGGAACTCCTTGCCCATGAATGCCAGACTCTTCCAACGAGCTTTTGGGTTCCTCCTGAATGCCCGCCGCTCACTCTGCCAATTCCTGTGACACTCCCTGCTGGCCTGTTCGCACCACCAGTGCCTGCAGCCATCAATGCTGCCGCCTTAATTTCTCCTGGTCACTGGCCTTTTAGCATCATTAGCTTTAGCAGAAAGAAGGCTGTGTTTACGGTTTGGCATGAAGGAAGAACATGCAGATCTCTGTTGCCAGGCTACAAATGACTCTTTTTCTCCCCGAGAAGAGAGTAATAATGATTAAAAAATACTCAGTTGCTTGGCAGGCTTTGGGTGGCTTAGCTACGAATATTCCAGGGCCAGGAGTGATCTTGGCTTTCACAAACCCTGCTGCCTCCTGGGTTCCCTTGGTTTTGGCTCTATGCTACATCCATCTTTTGAAGAAAAAGAAGGTGCTGACCTGTGATCAATGGAAAAATCAGCATCTTGTTTTCAGGGAGACACACCCTTGATTATTTGATGCCTTTCCTTGAGTGGAGTGGGAAGAGTTCCCAATGAACTGGAGAGAGCAGGACTCTAGGGGTAGGTCTAAGATCAAGGAGAGGGAAGGAAGGGTGCATTCAAGGTGAGAAGGCAGAGGGTCACAGATGGAGAGAGAAGCAACTGGTCAGAGTGGGGTCAGGAAGCAGTAGGGAAAAGACTTCATGCTGCAGGCTGCGAGCTCACCTACTCTGATAGTGGACTCTTACCTGGAGTCAGGTGTGGTTGCCTGGAGCAAAAGCCCGAGTTGGACTGCACACCAGTTTGGCTCTGCTCATGTGAGGGCTGGCTCGCTTACATTCACAAACACAGGCCACAGAGCCCATGGCCACAGCCAGCGGAGTGTTGAGCAGCCCTACTGCCCTGGGTTTCTGAATTTTTTTGTGGAATTCTATTATTTTTGGTAAAAACAATATGTTCAATGTGAGTTAATGTGTATACCATGGTAAAACTTTTCCTATAAACGTGTTTATTAAATTTTAAAAAATAGCCTATCAGATACATATGCCTTTGTTACTGTTGCTTGGTTTGTGTGATGGGGAAGGACCCCAACATTCATTAAAAGTCCTGCTGTGAGAGAGAGGCATCCTTATGTAGTATGCCATTCTAAAAAAATAAATAAAAAAAATAACAAAAAAAACTAGGAGTGGGGTGGTTGTTACTTTCCCCCTTTAAGGAATGAGAAAATCAAAGCTCAGAGCCTTTACAACTCCTCCAGGCCCCCAGCCAACAAGTGGTACCAATGGCGGCAACCCAGCCAGGGGTCTAGGAGGACCCCTGTGGTTATGCGTCTGCCTTTACATACAATTGCCTTCAATGGAAAAAATATAGTCCCTTCCCTTGGGCTGGCCATCCTGATGACTGGAAGTGTCATTCCCGTAGCCTGCCTTTCTCTCCCTTCCTCATCTTCATTGTGCAGCTGTTTTCTCCTCCCAGACTTTGTCCAGCACAAGGAGGCCTGGCTTCCTGGGAGCCGCCTCTGCTTCCTGAAGACTTTCCCTTCACTGGCGTCAGAGCTCAGATAACTGCACTCAAGGCAGATCTCCCTCCCTGAGAAGTTCTGAGTCACAAATCGGAGCACCTGATTAATCAGGAGGGATTTGTGGCAAATGCCATCAGATGCCCCTCCACCCCCTTTCCGCAGGGAGGAGCCCTGCTCCTGCTTGCATCACCCTGCAATCAGGGCTCCCCACGAGGACACGGAGGCGAGGCGAGTAATCAGCATCATCACTCCATCCCATCAGGTTTTCAGATCCACCAGCTCCATTAGGACCACGTCACACAAACCGCAAAGCCTTCAGCATCAGCACACTCACATGCGTTGTTCCAGACACCATGTAAATCTCTCACGTGAGTCACCGGTGCGTTGATTGCATTGGTGTTGAGTGGTTAATTTGCTCTCAGCCTTGGAGAACTCACATAAATCAATGGTCTTAGCCATTATTTAAAAGTGTGTATGATTCAATTCTCGTGACACTGGGTCTTAGGAAAGGAAGGTTTAGCCAGACAGGTGGAAGAATGTGGGCCACTGTGGATTCCTGGGCAGAATGCTTTTCAAAGAGATAAGTTGGCTTTGATATTAAAGTTGAGTTTCCCTTGAGTCAAGAGCGTATTCACTCATCCCTTGAACAAATATTTAGTGAGGACCACGTAGTATCCTATTGCTAGACGTTGGGGAGGCATTGATGAAGATATAGATTTCATTGCCATGGACCTGACATTTGAGTCTGTTCTGGGCAGAGTCTGCCTATTTCACCCTCGGGATAAAATCCAGTGCTTGAGAGCTAGCTGATCTCCCCCAGAGAAGAGCAGGTCTCAGCACCCATGGTTTGAGCTCATTATATCTCACAACTCGGCCTTGTAACTGGTGTCTCGGTGGGAAAACAAAGTCACTGTGAAGGAAATAGGTGATCGTCAGGGAAGGGGCCCAGGGGAGCTTCTGCAGTAGCCCATGAGGGGACAGGCAGCAGGACGGGGCAGCGGCAGCAAACTTGAAGAGAGGTCGAGGAAAATCAAATCATCTCCTTCCTGGTGGTGTGACCTTGGACTAGTCAGTGTCACCTTCTGCACCGCAGTTTTCTCAGCCATAAGTTTGGGCGATGCTGTTTTCTCATAGGATTGCCGTGGGAATTCAGTAGGACCTTATGCACATTGCTGGGTGTCTGCAAGGCCTCTGCACATGCTCATGTCCTTTACCTTCTCCTTCTAAAGTATGGCCCTGGCTGACAGTTTCACTCAGGTCGCCTGTGACAACAGTGCACAGGCCTTCAACCTTGTTCTTCCCAAAGAGCCTGGAAGACTCTGGGAGAAGCTGCTTCCTTTAGCCCAAGTGACAATACACAGTTTCCTCCAAGCGGGGTGACTTTTGAGATAAAAGGGGGAACTGTTAATAATTACACCCCCAAAACAGGCCAAACCAGGGCCATCTAAGCCAACAGGGACATGGTCACCCTTCCACTACTGGTTTTCTCAGTTGTGGAGTTTGGTGTAAAACAGAGAGCAAAGCTGCTCTTTATAGAATTCTAGCCTCATGGCCCAGCAGAGGAGATTGCCCGATAGCCCTCTGGTGGGCAGAATGATAAGATGGCCACTCCCCCAGACTCAGGGCACAAACCCTGTATAATCTCTTTATTTTGAGTGGGGATAGGACCTGTGAACATGATGGGATAGAACTCATAATAAGGCTGCATTTGGCAAGGGTGAAAGGCGTTTGCAGATGTAATTGAAGTCCCAAGCCCATTGAATTTGGGTTAATCAAAAGGGAGATTGTCTTGGGTGGATTTGACCTAACCAGGTGGAAGCACTTCCTGCAAGGACTTGGCCCTCCTAGAAAGGGAGCAAGAAGTAAGGAAGGAGTAAGCTATGTTATGAAAGTGACATGCGACTAGAATTTAATGGCAGCTTCTAGGAGCTGAAAGGGACTCCTGGCCAATGGCTAGTAAGAAAATGGGAACATCATTTCTAGATTTACAAGGAAAATTTTCCCAAAAAATCAAGGGAATACATCCTTCCCTGGTCAGGCCTCCAGATGAGAACACAGCCCAGCTGACACCTTGATTTCAGCCTTGGGATACAATGAGCAGAGACCCCTGTTAAGGTTTGTATATACTCTGACCTGTACAAAGTCTGAGATCACAAATGATTGTTCTAAACCACTAAGTGTCTGGTAATTTATCACACACCCTGAACTCCCATCAGCACTTTCACCTCCAACCCATGTCCTTACTCTGGTCCACCCACCCAGATACCTTCCCTCCTGCTTTTCCAAGTGCCCTGTTCTGAGCCTCACTCCAGGCCCTTCTCCTCTAGGGCATACTCATCACCCTACTCAAGGTTCCTGGTCCTTCCTCATACATACCCCATGTTCCTATATGTACATATTCCTCTGTTTAACCAGCTTTCACAAGGTGCTCTGTGTGCCCTGTACTTAGTAAAGAAAATGTTAATGGCTTTCTTCTACAGTTGAGGAGATGGGAGGCTGAGAGCCCAGAGTACATCAGAAACTGTGAGTAGAGGAACCAGAATTTGAACCAGAACCTTCTGACTCCAAAACCTGCTCCCCTTCTACCCTGCCTGCTGCCTGCTTTCCTGTTCAACTGTTGGGGTGCTCCAGACCCCAAAGGGCTGCATGCTATATTAACTATTAACACTTTAAAGCACACTTTCATGGAGTTCATCTCGGGTCATCCTCCCAGGAACCATGTATTGTTACCTGCAATTCACAGATGGGAACACTGAAGCACCAGGATCATTTGTTCATTCATTTACTTATTCCACATACACTTGTTGAGTGTTAAGAGGTGCTTACAGTACTAGACGCTGGGATACAGAGCAGACATAGCCCTGCTCTCAGGTGCCACAGTCCAGGGTGGCAGCAGATATGTAAACAGAGCCTTGTGCCAATTCAGGATGGCATCTATAGTGCTGATGTAATGAAAGCTCAGAGAGAGACATTCACCCAGGTGTGGAATGGGAGTCAGAATCGAAGGGCTTCCAGGAGGAAGTAGAGGGACAAGGAGAATAGTTACCCTTGTAGTGATCAGGGGACAGGAACAGGAGGTCTTGCCTGAGATGTCCAGTTTGTTCACCAGGCCAACCCTGGACCCAGTGTGGGCGGAACTTCCCTTGCACACTACTGCTTCTCAAGGTTGGTTGAGGTCACTGGTTGGGTGGGGCATCCACATATGTGACTCCATCTCCCAAAGCTTTACCTCCTCAGGTGTCTCTGAGCCCCCCTCCTAGCATCCAATGGAAGCAGCAACAAGCAAACACATTCACATAAATCTTCATACACATTCTTATACACACTTGTCCCCCAAACGCACACATATTCACACACATATACACCCATACACTCACACACACACATATCCATGCATATGTTCCACACCTATAGATACACACATACACATTTACACACATATACCCATACACCCATATACATACCCAATGCATACATACACACAGACACAAACATATACTCCACATACATACCTATTTGTACACACTCATGCCCACATACAAACATGCATACACATACATAGCACATGCATATATCCCACACACATAAATGCATATATGCACATATTCACACAGAGAGACACATACATCCATACACACACCTTTTCAGGAAACCAAATAGCAGCCTGAGCCAGCAGAGCCAATGGAATGCCTGGAGAACTGATCTTTATTATGCAGAACAGAATGGCAGGTGATGGACTGTCAAATGCATCTTGTCCCCAGTCACCTATTGAGAACCAGGCAGACAGCATTGCGGCTGCCAGGCAAATTCCAGCTGTTTCCCTTGTGCCCAGGGTCCATAAACCCAAGAAGCCAAACGATGATTTTCCCCTTCAGAAGAATAACATTGCCCAACCCTCCCTCCAGACTAGGAGGGTTACTGTAGCCTTCAGTCCCTGATGCCAGCCAATCCCGGCAGGATGAGGTGCCGGCCAAGGAGCCAGGCAGCTCCATCAATTTCTTCTGGAAAGCCCAAAAGAAATTTGGTCATAGAAAAATCCCTTCCCTCTTTGCTAATAAAACTTATCAGTGCAGGGCAGGAGGCTGGGAGGAGAGGGAACGCAGACACTCGCCTTGCTAAATTACTTGCAGAAATGGCCCTGATCAGCCATCCGGGGGGAAAAGAGGCAGGAAGCAATATAACATTTATTGAGCCCGATTTTTTTCACTTAGATTCTCCTCCTCAGCTCTCTCAACAGCTCTGTGCTATTGCATTTACTCCATCCCATAGGTGGGGAAACTGGGCCCAGCTCTGCACCAGGGAGAGTGTGGGTTTGGCTCAGGCTGGTGACTTCACCCCTTTGCACGGCAATCTTCCCTTAGGGCTCCCAGCCTGTGTGCGCTGACTCAGTGGATGCTGGGCAAAGCTGTGACACAGATTCTGTGTGCAGAAAGCGCTCTGGAATGTTCATTCCATACCCTTGTCCATTCTGGCTCTTCTCTCTCTTCTGAGGCTCTATATAGTCCCCCCCAGTCTCCCTCCAGAGTGACAAAGGAGCCCCCCCTTGGCCTGATCGCCAGCTCTCCTGTGAGCTTACCAAGCAGGCACTCAGCTGACGCCTGGCGCATGCCCTTCTCGCTGGGGCATGAGCCTGGGAGGAGGAGAGCCCCAGCTCTGGACAACAAAAGAGGGGCCCAGAGAAGCAAGACCTCCTTCCCCAAACATCAGAAAGCGCTCCCCGAGTTCTCAGTGAGGACAACCTTGGCTCCTTGGTGTTCTCAGATTGGCCCCATCTGCTCTTGGCTTCCTGAGCCAGGGCCCTGGGCTTGGTGTCAGCCCTCACTGGGGCCGTCCTTCGAGAGCCTTTGTCTGTAAAAGCCGGAGTTTACTCAACACTTGGGATAGAATATGGCCTCTGAGGCTGTAAAACATGGGAATCCCAAGTAGGTGAATCAGTCTGGAATGGCTGGTCCCGAGGAAGCACCGGGGGAAAGCATACGAGGAAATGTAGGCTAAGTAGCAGGGGAAATTCCCTGTAGAAAGATCTATTAGACTGTGAAATAGTATTCCACAGGAAACGGCGGAGGGGGTGCCCAGAGGCATTTAAAGCCACGCCGCCTAAGTAATAGAAGCCGCATGGTGTGTGGAGTGACTGAGAACTGGCCTCAGGGGAGCAGCCGCCTCGCCCTAATAGGTCATCTCCATATAGATGCAATTTCCAAGCCTGCCTTAATGTTCCATGGAGCTGCGCTGCTCCGGCAGGCAAAGATGGTGCTCACTTACAGCTCAGAAAAGCCACGCGGCTCCACGTGGGCTCAGCCATCATCTTGTCATCAGGACAGCGAACCCCAGCGAGCAGACCTAGGACTTCAACACAAGCCCTAGCAAAACCCCACCTGCCTCTCCTGCCAAAATTGACAAGCTAATCCTAAAATTTATATGGAATTGGCAAGGGACTCAAAGCAGCCAAAATGATCTTTAAAAAGAACAAAGTTGGAGAACTCTCAACAAAGCTGCCGTGATCGAGACAGTGTGGTACTGGCATGAGGGTAGGCACGCTGGTCAACGGAATAGAGCTGAAACCCATAAGTAAAACGCTTACACTTGTGGCCACTGGTTTCTGACAAAGGTGCCAAGACCATTTAATGGCAAAGACGTCTTTGTTTCAACAAATGGCTCCAGGATAACTGATATCCGCAGGCAGGGAATGGTGTTGGACTCTTATCTCAACCAGACACAAATGGGCTGGAGATGTCAGTCTTAACTGCCAAACTCTCAGAAGAAAACATGCAAGTTAGTCTTCATGACCTCCCATTAGGCACAAGCAGCTAAAGAAAAAAGTAGTTAATTTGGACGTCCTCAAAATTCAAAACTTTCATGTTTTATCATCAAGAAAGTGAGAAGACAACAGATAGACTGAGAAAATATTTGCAAATCCTATGTTTGATAAGGGACTAGTATCCAGAATATATAAAGAACCCTAATAAGTCAATAATTTAAAAAAAGACAGCTGAAACCGGTCTGGCTCAGTGGATAGAGTGTCAGCCTGCGGACTGAGAAGTCCCGGGTTCGATTCTGGTCAAGGGCATGTACCTGGGTTGCGGGCACATCCCCAGTGGGGGATGTGCGGGAGGCAGCTGATCGATGTTTCTCTCTCATCGATGTTTCTAACTCTCTCTATCTCTCTCCCTTCCTCTCTGTGAAAAATCAATAAAATATATATAAAAAAAATAAAAAATAAAAAAAGACAAATAATTCGATTACAAAATGGGCAAAGAATTTCCACAGACATTTATCCAAAGAAGATATAAAACACATTTTAAAAAGTGATCTGCCTGGTTAATCACTAGGAAAGATAAATCAAAACCATAATGAGATAGCACTTCACACTCACTAGTATGGCTAAAATAAGAAAGACAGATAAAAACAAGTGATGATGTAGCATGTAGGAACCCTCAGTCATTGCTGGTGGGAATACAGAGTGGTGCAGCCAGTTCCAAAAACAGACTGGCACTTCCCCAAAAAGTTAAACATGGAGTTACCTGTGATTCCACTTCTCAGTATATACCCAAGAGAACTGAAAATATATTGTGCATCAATGTTCATATCAGTAATATTCAAAATAGCCCCAAATGAAAACAACGCAAATATCTATAATAAAAAATGTGATATAGCCATATAAAGGGATGTTATTCTTCCTCAAAAAGGAATGAAGAACCAAGATATGCTGCACCATGAATCAACCCTGAAAACATTATGCCAATTGAGAGAAGCCAGACACACAAGGCCACACATGATATGATTTCATGTATATAAAATGTTCAGAATAGGTAAATGTGTAGAGACAGAAAATGGATTTGTGTTATCCAGGTGCTGGGAGAGAAGGGGGGCAAGAGTGACAGTTAATGGGTATGGGGTTGTGAAATTCTTCTGAAATTCAATGATGGTTGATAGTTGTACAACTTTGTGAATATGCTAAGACCCATAAGTATTACACATTGAAAGGGTGTGTTTTATGGTATGTGAATTATATCTCAATTACAGTGTTACTTAATATAAAAAATAATGTCACCCCTGAACCTACTAGACACAGGTTTGGTCTATATCTCTCTTTTCATAAATATGTTACTTTAATGAGTTCTTAATGTGTACATAATTTTGTATTTTGCCTCCTCTTTGTGAGGTTTTAAGGCTTTTCCTGTATTTTTAAGAATTCTTCATTGCCAAAACTGGTTTGGCTCAGTGGATAGAGCATTGGCCTGCAGACTGAAGGGTCCCAGGTTCGATTCCGGTCAAGGGCATGTACCTTGGTTGCAGGCACATCCCCAGTGGGAGGTGTGCAGGAGGCAGCTGGTCGATGCTACTCTCTCATCGATGTTTCTAACTCTCTATCTCTCTCCCTTCCTCTCTGTAAAAAATCAATAAAATATATTTTTTTAAAAAAAGAAACAAACAAAGGCCATTTTATATTTAAAAAAAAAGAATTCTTCATTAATATCATTTTTTGTGGTTGCCTAATATTTAATCATATGGCTACAATGCTAGCCTAGTTCTCTATTATTGTGATACTGGGCATTTGTATTTTTCTCCATGTTCTGCTATTATAAATAATATCTTTGTTAAACATCTCTGTGCATGAACTCTTATTTTCAATTTTTAGATTGTCTCTTTTTAGGATAATTTTCTAAAATTGAGATTACTGGGTGAAAGTAATCAGCTTTAAGCTCCTGCTCTCTGTAGTTCCTCGAATTTGCCCCCCCAAAAGACCCTTTTTAAGATATTTGATGTAGGCACACTGAGTTTCCTGAAATAAGAATCACATTCATCAGAATCACATCTTGGCAGGAGGGCGAGAGCATCGTTATTGAAGTCACACGTATGCGGGTCACATTCCAGCTCTGCCACTTACCACTGAGTGATCCTGACCAAATGACGTAACCTTAATTGAACCTTGGTTTTCTCTCCTGCAAAATGGGTGCAACAGCACCTGGCTGTTGTAACTAAGATAATATACATCCAGTGTCCATTGTTCACTCCTCAAAACCTGGCACTTGTTTTAGTTCCATTTTTCTTCTTCCTTCTGTTCATGTGCCCACTCTGCCATGAAGATGCACCTTTGGCCTCTGAGCCCTAAGATGTGCTGTCACTTCTCCAGCAGCAAGACTAAGCAAGGCCCTCGTGGGCCCGCAGGGATGCTCTGGAGCCTGCAGCTCAGGATTTGGGCTGGGCCCACCACTCATTAGCCTGTGATCTCAGGCAGCCTTTCAACATTTTTTGAGTCTGGACTCTCATTTAATTTGGGCAATTTCACATGAGCTTAGAGTGGGGGTCAGGTGAGACCCAGATATCACAATGTTTGACGTGCCCTCCACAGTCTCCCTAAACAGCAATTACGTTTATCCTCACACCTCCCTTCATATGTACCGGGGCTTGCCTGGGTGCCCCAAGCCAAATTCACTTTCTGCCACTATATTATAGGCCCATAGACTGGCTGGGTATGCACCGCATCACTACATGCTATAGTAATTACTAATTACATGTTTCTGCATTCTGTGGCTTATTAGTAAATTGCATGTAGAGGGATATAAAAGTAATTGCTCTCCTCCCTTAACTTCAGCAGCCTGCAGAAATCACAAGGAATTACCTTATTTACTTCCTAAGTGATTCCCAGTGGCTGTTTATCAAATACATGAAAAAAATCATACAATAACCAAATATTCTTCTGATTACAAATGATATGTGAGGGTCATGAGAAATCTTGAGTGGAAAAAGCTGTTGAACAGCTGCCGACTAACTGTATGTAAATATCCCCCTGTGGGTAATAGCTTAATTTTGATCATTGTTCAGAAGAGCAGGCATTTTACATTATTAATAGGTGTCAGCTACAAAAGAAAATTTACAAGAAGAGAGCGTGATCTGGGCAAACGCACAGTGCCTTGAACACCCTGGTGTGTGGGAGAGAAAGGAGGGTGGGGAGAGAGGAATAGCAGGCACAGGGGCAACAAGTCAGTCTCCTGTTTTTCCTCTGGCTGGGGTTTTGCGGCTTGTGGGTGTGGTATCACTTTACCGCCATGGAAACTGGATTGGGTCCATTCATTCCTTATTAAGTTCCGTTATACGTAGTTCCCTCCTCTTTTTGAGGAAAGTTGATTCCCACCAAGAGAGCGCAGGGTTCAGGAAGGACCAGGCTGACATACAGGCTTCCTATCTTTGCTGTGGTGAGAACTTTTTCACATGGATATGCATGGTACGGACACATTTCATTGTGAGGAGCGCTGACACGGATTTGCTCAAATAAACTGAGATTTTGATTCATCTGATGGGAACACCAGGACCCCTGATGCATGAACTGGCTTCTGGGATCCTTTTCCTAAAAACACATCCAGTGGGTCATGAGGTTGTTGAGTTAGCAAGAAAGATGGAAAGGCCAGTTTTCTGTTTTCTTCTCTTGGCTTTCATGGTGGCACTGACTTCTGACATTTTGGATAACCCATGAGTATTAGAGTTTTACATAAAGGAACATATGAGAAATGAAGGATTAGTAAAAGGCTCAGGGGGGTATAGTACCATGATTGGCTATGACAGGACACTCCTGCCTGGCATTTCTTCTCTCTAGGCCCCTCCCTCTTTCTCTGTACTTGCAGGCTGAAGTGATATGCCCAGGTGCCAGCCTCAGGAATGCCTTGAATGCATGTAGTGTGCTCCTGTTTTCAACACTCTCAAACACCACCAGCTTTGATCCTCACCACACTGCTACCAATGATATGGGACAGACATCATGAGGAAAATGGCGATCCAAGACACAAAGCCTACCCTAGGCTACTTAGTGAGTGGAAGGCAGAGCACCAAGTGCTCAAATCCAATAAACAAATGTCCATGTAAATATCTTAACTAGGACTCAGGTCTCATCTGTATTGGGGGGCTGCGGGTTCAGCTGCCTCAATGACCCTGGGGCTGGGATAGAGCCCGGGGAAGCCTCGGCCGATGCAAAGGGCTGAGGCTGTCCCTGTCTTATAGGTCTCTTTCCTCCTCCTCTCTGGCTGTCCTCACTTCCTGGCTGTCCTCCTTCTCTTCCCCCTCCATAAATCCATTCATCTTATGGCTGTCTGACTCCTCCAACAGCCAGACCTCCTCTCTCATCCACAGAGTGTGGTGACAGGATTGATGGGCCCTTGAGCCCAGGCTGAATCGTAAAGCACCACACCGCTTAAAGCTCACTGTGGTCGTTTTGTGGGTCAATAGAGACTTCCTCAAAGAGGCTAACAGCTCCCCAGAGAGGAAGACCACCAAGTTTGCAACCCCCACTTGTGCCAGGCTCCAGGCTAGGCTCAAGGAGCTCCCAGTTCACTGCTGAAGACAGATGCACCAACAACTGAGCATCACACAATGGGAATGAGGCTAAATCAGGTGTGAGAACAGGATCCAGGGGTGACATGGAAGCTGAGTGACAACTCAAGATGCAAGAATGGCTTCTGAACAAAGAATGCTGAGATTACATTTGAGGAGATGAAGAAGAATTCGGTTTCTGTAGGACTGTGTCTTCATTTCTGATGAACTGTTACACTCTCTTCCTCAACACACAGAGATTGCCTAGAGCAGTGGTAGCCAACCGATGTTCTGTGGACCACTGATGGTCCATGAGGTCCGAAAGGTTGGTGACCACTGGTTTAAGGAAACCTTTGGAGCAGCGGTTGCCAACCAGTGGTCCGCAGACCATGGATGGTTCGTGAGCTCCAAAAGGTTGGCGACCACTGGCCTAGGAGCAAGTTTGGGCATCCTGTGATTGCTTGGTGAATTTGGCTGCATCAAGCAGCCTCAAGTTATATGAGACCCTTGCCATCCTGTGCTGGATTCTGTCCTAGAAACAAGGTCACTGAAACCAGAATTGACCAAGCTGGGACACCTGTTTGGTTGTAGAATTTGAAGCATGATGATAGAATAATAATAAAATCTTGAAGGTATGGAGCCTTGCTATGTGACAAACATGGTGCCTAGAGCCTTAGGTATTCAACTCAAATTATCTTAATAGTAATAATTTCGGTGCTGTTAATATTCCCATTTTACAGATGAGGACAGTGAGGCTTAGCAAGCTGAGATAATTTTCCCACAGCGAGTAACTAGAAAGAGCCAGGATAACACATTGTTTGTCTGATGTTCACATTGGCGCTCTTGGCCCTGTGCTTCCTGGCATGGGGTTAGGTGTGCAGTGGCCATTCAGATGCCTTATTTTTTAGCCCTTGTGTATAGTGAGCAGATGGTCTGTGCCCAGCAAGGTAAAGGGTGACAGATGTTATTTCCACCCTTGGGAAATTTCATTCAACTCATCCTGCACCAGCCTGGTGCTGGGCACTGGACCACCAGGAGAAGAGAAGGTATCTGTCCTTCAGAAGCAGAGTCCAGGGCAGGGAGACAACTGGGGCCCTGCAGTGGGTGGTTTGCCCATTTAAGGGCTTTACAAGAGAGGGTAGAGGAGTGAGGGTAGCCTTCTTGAGAGAACTTCTCCATGGAGTATGAGTGGACAAAGTGGACAAGAGCTCTAGAAAAGGCAGAAATCCATGAAATCATTGGTTCTGTGGGTTCAGGAAGAAAACTATGCCAGGATTGGGGCTGGGCCTGGAAGATCAGGTGTGGCCAAAAAAGCCTTGATTGGAAGGGTTGGCCTATCCTATATATAAAAGCCTAATATGCAAATTGTCCCTTAGGGCCGTTGTTTGACCAGGAGACCAGGAGTTTGGCAGCTTGCTATGATGTGCGCTGACCACCAAGGGGCAGTGCAGAACATGACAGGCATCAGCGATGAGTCACTGGCAGCAGGCGGCAGTGGAGGCACTGCTGGCCTGAATGAGCCCCTGATGAGAGCCGGACCATGGCAGGATGGTGGATCAGGAGAACAGGAAATGCTAAGCCAAGGCTGGTGTGAGCCAAGGGCCCAATTGCCACACCAATCACTCCGCAGATGGCAACCAGTGGCAGCAGGGGGGTGGGGGTGGAGTGCCGCCTGACTCCCAGGCACTGTGGAGCCAGGTGCAGGGGGTGAGGGGCGGCCTGATCAATTGCCCCTAAGATGGGATGGTGGAGCAGGTGAGGGTGTGGCACCAGGCCAAGACGGGGCGCCAGGCAGGGCTGGGGAGCTGTGAGGCTGGGGGCGGGAGCTGGGGCCTGATCTCCACAGGCTACCCCAAGGGACCCCATCCATGCACAAATTTGTGCACTGGGCTTCTAGTATTTTATAAATATGGGACAGCTGCCTTTTTTTGTTGTTGTTTAGTCAAGACATACCAACACCATCCAATCTGGGCTTTTCTGTTTATTGGCTTTTTCTGGAACAGAGGTTCTCAAACTTTAGCTTCCATCCTGCACTGAAGAAATTGCTCTAGAACATGGCTTTTAAAACATGGTCTCTGCACTGGCCAGCAATCTATTTTTGAAGCCCTCTAGGTAGTTCTGAGCATGCTGAAGTTGGAGAATCATTAGTCTGGATTCATCAGGTTTTGTCTCAGACATCATCTTCCCTTAGGTACGAAGACTTCAGGAAGACTTCAGCCAAATCAGGTTTTATTTACAAGGGAGAAAGAGAGTCTGGTTCTTATACAGACAACCATAGGACCAGCTTGCTATTGCTAAAGACATCAGAGAAAGATGGACATGCAAGAACATAATGGATGCCAGGGCTTTAACTCATTCAGTGAAGATGTATTGAGTAGCTACTCTTTACCAGGCACCTTATAAGCACTGAGGAACTCTTCTAGGTTTGGTGTGGGTTTTTGTTGTTGTTT
Source organism: Myotis nattereri (assembly GCF_964212035.1). Lineage (NCBI taxonomy): Eukaryota > Metazoa > Chordata > Mammalia > Chiroptera > Vespertilionidae > Myotis > Myotis nattereri. The sequence goes on along the minus strand of NW_027669613.1, from coordinate 24,141 downwards.
TTGTTTGGGTTTTTTTGTTTGTTTTTGTTTTGTTTTGTTTTGTTTTTACAATTCAGCATTCATTCCCCTTTCTTTCAGTAGCAGTACCCAGTGTTCCTCTGGAAACCTTCCCATGCTCAGTTTAAGTGTCAGGTGAAGCTGGCTCTAATCCCAACTATTACAGTGGACATGTGACTCTTCCTGGCCAATCAGTTCACAGCATTGCTTTGCGATGATGATTGGTCAGGGGTAAGTATGTGACCCAAGCGAGGGATACAATCACTGTTAATCCTAGTACTTTATTTACTGACCAGGAGGGATACTTCTCCTTTGTGCTCTATAGCAGTGGAGATAAAGCCGAGACTTCCTGGGAGGCCAAAGCTGCCCTTTGGAAATGAAGCCAGAGAACTAACCCCAGTGATATCAGAGAGTGATCAGGTGCCGCTGCTGCTGCTGTTTGCACCCCTGAACACAATTCCTAAAACCTGGCCTGTCCTCAGACTTTTCATTATTCACGCTGATACGTTACCTGTTTTTGCTTTAGCTGGTTTGCACGTGGCTCTCCATCATTGCTAATACACGAGTTCTAATACCCTGGTGTCAAAAGGGCTCCAGTCCAGAGTAGACTGAGATCTGGGGGAAATGCGCTTTTAAATTTATACCCAGAGTTAAGAGGATGAGTATGAAATTAACCTATTGCTTGGGCCCAGTAAGATGATGCATCTATGTTGATGGGAATGGACTTTTGTCTTCCCAGCTCAGGACCATGTTCTTTGAACTCAAGGGGGATGCTTGGGGTTCTGACAAGGAAAGAGAACCCCACCTGGCAGTTTTAAATTAATTCAAGACCTCTGGCCACTTGGCATGTAGACAACTTGAACATGGGGTCACTCATTCTTCGTCAGAGAATGAGTTGAAGGAGTTGTGAAATAAGGGAGAAGTGAAGATGCTGAGGATATTGGTGCGGCCCCATGAATTTCCCATACTTTGAACTCTGGCTGCTAGCCCAGTGCCACACAGAGAGCAGGTCCCTGAGAAAGTATGAGGAATGGATCAAGATGAGCAAGGCTCTTCCAGTCTTCAAAAATAACATCAAGGCAACAATGAAAGGCCCACGCCTAATGTTGTTCCTGAGCAATAATATAGCAGCAAAAGGATGGCTTTTATAGAAGGATGGTCCATGAACTTAAGTTGGTTCCTAGCAATCAGGATGTCCATTTAAAAACGAGTCCTGATAAAACAATCTGATATTTTTTCTTTCTTTGTTCCTTCCTTCCTTCCTTCTTTTTTTGGTAGTGTTTGCAATTATTAGATTGTTAGATGAGGAAAACACAATTGGTCACAGTCTATTTGAATTTCCACATGGTATATAATACATTTTTATGACATCTTTTTTGGGTAACAGAAAAAACTCTAGCAAAGGTAATAACACAGCTAGGAAGGTAGACTTGTAACCACTTCAAGAGTCATGCCCAGGGCTTGCTGATTAATTCATTCCTGGTGAGCATGTCACTTCAGGAGCTCTCCAGGGGCCTGAGATAAGGCTTTGTCCTTGGCTGTCTCCTGTTAAAGCAAATTTTGTGAATACTTGAATGAAGGCAGAGAAAGCTCCTTATCAAATCTCTGGAGTCGCTGAATTCGGAGGGGATGACAAATGAGGTAGATGGAAAAATCGCAATCCAAAAAGCTCTCAGTGGGTTGTAGTGATGCAACAAAACTTACAGGGCAAATAAATAAAATAAAATAATGGGGAAAAGTGAGCTTCGGAAACTGTGTCTCCAAACCTCTACTATAAACATGGAGGAGGACCTCATCATGTAATAAACATGGGAAAGAGCTTATCATGTAATAAACATGGGGAAAGAGCTGGTCGTGTGATAAACATGGGGAAGGAGCTTATCATGTAATAAACATGGGGAAAGAGCTGGTCATGTAATAAACATGGGGAAAGAGTTCATCATGTAATAAAGATGGGGAAGAGCTGGTCATGTAATAAACATGGGGAAAGAGTTCATCATGTAATAAAGATGGGGAAAGAGCTGGTCATGTAATAAACATGGGGAAAGAGTTCATCATGTAATAAAAATGGGGAAAGAGCTGGTCATGTAATAAACATGGGGAAAGAGTTCATCATGTAATAAAGATGGGGAAAGAGCTGGCCGTGTAATAAACATGGGGAAAGAGCTGGTCGTGTGATAAACGTGGGGAAGGAGCTTATCATGTAATAAACATGGGGAAAGAGTTCATCATGTAATAAAGATGGGGAAAGAGCTGGTCATGTAATAAACATGGGGAAAGAGTTCATCATGTAATAAAGATGGGGAAGAGCTGGTCGTGTGGTAAACGTGGGGTAGGAGCTGGTCGTGCAGGCAGCCTGAGAAAGAGAGTTTGGTCATCAGCCACTCATTAGGCATCAGCGCTGGGCTCCAGCTCTCATTGCCCATAGCATTCGGGGGTTACATTAGCAGAAGCAGATTGTGCAGAACAAAGGTCAAAGCCTCATATTCAAGGATGTCTCAGTCCGGTCTCCCCTGAGTCTTATATGTATTCAGTTCTCAGCCCCAAGGTTGAGGAAGAAAACTGACAACCTTGAACATTCTCAAACATCATCACAAGAGTAAAAGGAAGTAGAGAGGTTCAGCTCCCCCCAAAATTCAGAAGGTGTATATTCTCTACTTTCAACTATTTAAAGGACTAAACACAATGTCTGCTGCCCAAGGGTTCAAATTAGCTCCAAGAAGCAGAGCCCTCTGTATTTTGGGTCCTTCCATATTTTGAACGAAATAACAGCACTAAAGTGCCCAGAGGTGAAACTACTATATTGGAAGGAAGTGAGCTTCTCAATTCTATTGAACTTTCTTTATCCATTTCCTTGTGCGTGCAAATACCATGACGACAGGCATCCCACCGATGCCGGACACCGGCTAGCAGGGGGGTTGTTGAGGAGGCTCCAGCAAAAGCTGAGCCACGGGAAGTGATGACTCAAGCAAACACTCCTCCACCTCCGCACATCTGGGTCTCCATGGCGATGTTCCTGGAGGACCCACCGTGGGAAGAGGAGAGAGCAATCGGGAGGGAACAGCCACAGTGTCCCATACGCAGCAGGTGGAGGAGGGAGCGGATGAGGCCAGTCTACTGGCCTGGGGTCCCAGCGGTCACTGTGACCTTTGCGGGAGCAACAGGGCGCTTTTGTTTTCATTCGGACGGTGCTGCTCCAATTAATTCTCAAGTCTCCACAACGCCATGGAAAACCACTTCCAAAATTAAACCTCCATTGAGAGCAGACATTCATAACACCCAAAGGACACATAAATTACACCTGCGAGTCAGATCCCATTGCAAATGAATACACTGAAAAATGCAATCCAACCATATCAAGAGCACACCATAATTAAGCCCCCCCTGATGGCTTCAAGAGCTGAGTTAGATCACTGTGGGCACACCCAGCAATCTCGATGAATAGAGCCTGAAAAAGTCTCCCCATTTGGAGGTGCACCATGTGGTGTAGCGTTACGAATGTGGGTTCTGTAATCAGACTGCCCAGGGTTTTCATCCTGGTCCTATGATACATCAGCCAGGAGACCTTGAGCAAGTTCACTAACCTCACTGAGCCTCAGTTTCCTGATCAGTAAAGGGGGGCACTTCCATGGGGTGCTTAACAGTGTTCATTCAAATCGCGCATGCCAAGTGCTTTGCACAGAATGAGCACCCAGCACTCAGCACGTGTCTGACCACGGGCTGGTGTCAAAACTCACCCACTGGTACCACTCGTTAGCATCATGCTTGTCACATACTTAGTTCAAGTGGGCACATCCAGTTATTTTAAAACAGAAATGCGATTGCTGCCTTGACATCATGATTACAGCGTTCGTGGCTGACTGGGTGACACTCACCCGCCTAATGTGAGGGGACTGTCATCTGTTTTGATTTCTGCTCTTCGCCTGACAGATAACTAATCGATGCCCCATATTCACCAAGTCAGTCACGGGAATATGCCTGGTCTGTGATTACTTAGTGAGGCACCTGAGGCGTGAGGGAGACACCGGCCCGGGGTCCGCACGTTGAATTCAAGTCCCGGATCTCCTCTGGATTGAATAGAACTTCAGATGGTTCTCTCGTCCTGACCTGTGATGACATCACCTGGCCCTAGGACAGCTCTCTGAGACACGTTCAGCATCCTGGTGGAAAGAGTTGCATTCTATTGAGCATTTCTTCATCCGTTTCCTAGTGCATGCAAATACCCTAACAGACACGCTGTTCTTTGCTTATGGATAACTTAATTCCATGTTTCCTTTTTGTTCTCATCTCCTTGGTCCACTCTTCTCCTTTTCTCCCACCTCCTGACTTCACTGTGCAATCCATCGCCACATACGCCGGCAACCAGTGGGAATGGCCTGAAGTGCGTCCCTCACGCCTCTTCTTCAGTGCTCACATAATCATGTAGAAATACACCTCCTGTTGCTCCTGATTTTACAAAATGGGGTCACAGTGTATACACTTGTCTGCCTTAGCACCCCCTCCAGGTCAGCGGGCCGTGCTTTCTAACAAGGCCGCACAGGACTCCGTGCCGAGGGAGGCGCAGCAGCTGACACCCCTCCCCTCTGCTGGGCACCGCCCTGCTCTCTCAGTTCTTGCTCCAGACAGGGCTGCAGTGAGCATCCTGAACACACCCATCCTCCCCTCCTGGCGCCTGACTCCAGTGGGCTGATTCCTACATCCCTTTATTCAGAGAAGAAAAGCAAGCTGCGTGCTTGGGAGGGGTTGTGTCAGGAGTCACCAGCCAGGGAGGGTCAGCATCGGGTCAGCCAGGTGCATTGGGCGCCGTACTGCATGCCCTTTAGTCCCCTGACAGCGCCTTCCTCTAACTCAGCTGCTAGAAATGAGTTTTTCCCTTCGCTGAGTCACGGCCTCCCTGAATCCCCTACCCCTGAGGCAGCGGCGGCCAAGGGTCTGGCTGTCAAAACTATGCTGGGGACACTTGAGCTTCAGACGAGGAGCTCAAGGCTGCAGCTCCTGACACAACAGAGCAAGGACCTGGGGACAGCATGCTGAAAACCCCGCATCTGCTCAGTAAGTGTGCATCCAACACCGACCGCGCTCCCGGCTGGCAGGCAGAGACTGCCGGGCCCTCTGCGCAGGCGTGAGCAGCCTCGGCCTCATCATTCCCATCTCGGAGCCGCGGCAGCAGGCCCGGGGTTCCTCGGCATGTGGTGGAGGTTCTCAGGCCCCGGGACTGTTTGGTTCAGATGGGCCACTGAACTCCACGCCCTGTTCCTGAGCCAAACTGCGCAGGTCTGTGGGCCGCGAAAGGAGAGGGGTACACAGCTGGGCCTGGGGGTCCTTGCACTGAAACCCGAGTCTTGCCAGTGAGAAGAGTCGGGACAGAGCAGCACAGCGATGGCTCCGAGGCCCCGGGAGCTGGGGAGGGGTGAGGAGTGAGTCCAGGGCTGCTGGCTTTATCATAAGCTGCTTCTGTGAGGCTGGATTGCAGTCCTGCCTGCATTCTCCTCTCTACAAACCCTGCGATCTCACACGGGTCACCGTGTGGCTGCCAGGGACATGCGTCTCAGTCCCCTACCTACTCGGTGACCTCATGGGATTACTTCACTTAGAGGCTTAATGAGCGGAGCAGGTCCCCCAGGTCCTGAAGATTCTTGGAAACAATGACTGGAAAGGCTTCATAGGAAGCCCAGCACGGAGCAAGCACTCAGCAAATGCTGGCTGCATCTTTTCTTTCCTCCTTGCTTCTTTGAATTCTTGCAAAACCTCCCTGCAATTCCCAGAGTCTCCAATACAACGTGTTTTCTCCCACAATAGTTCTCTTGACGTATGTGTAGACGCGGGTCCCTCTGTGAAGCGCGTCCAGCGCCTCTGCAGCCCTTTATCCACAGAGCCCCGAGGACTGCCAGCCACACGTGACTCCTCCAGGAGGAGACTGCGCTGGCCGCTTTCGGTTAACACAGCAATGAACTTGTCGGGAAACCAGCCCAGAGGGAGGTGACGGGGGGGGATGGGAAGGGAGGGGGGGCCGCAGGAGCTGGCAGGCAGGCGCAGCGCGGGCTGGGGGCTGGGGCCGTCCATCTCGATTCTTCTCTCCATGTCCAAGTGTAAAGGGATTTGTGTCTGCAAGGTTGTCCTCGCCAACCTCAGGGAAGACAAGAAGTCATTTAATTTGAATTTTTTACTTCTACTACAGGCGAGGATTCCGGGTCAATTAGGGATATTGTAATTTCCTATTATGGTCAAAAAGAAAATGTAGGCAGAGCCCATGAGTCACCTTCCAACACGAGAAAATGGAACCTTCTGACCTGGCGTGAGTGAGCCTGTGTGCCGTCACTTTTAATGATAGGGGGTGGAGGATGATGGGGGCCGGGGGGCAGCCTCCTCCTTCCTGGCCCTGAAGTGCTCACCTTTTGGAAAGTCAGTATAATTAATTCAGAGTGCGGATTATTAATTCCTCTTGCTGTGTGAATATTCATTGTGGAGGTAGCTGCATACTCTTCACATTTTGGAGTGCACGCCTTCTCCTAGTCTCGCCTTGGGAGAGGTGGGTTTCCCCACCCACCTGCCCAAATGTGTGGGCACCAAGCGCTCAGCTGCCCACTCCTCAGGGACACTGAACCCCGATCTGGGGCCGATGCCTGCTTCCGGTGAACCAGGGCCACCTGCTGAAGTCAGGATGCCTCCTAGTGACCAGGGCCCTTTCTCACCAGGCTGGCACCTCACCAGATGGCAAAGGAATTCCAGTCATGACTGAGCGCCACTGCTGATGTCACCTTGGCCTTCCAGGAGGGCCTCCAGTGGACAGCCAATCAATATGCACATTCCCAGCATGCCTTGCAGCCTGGATTCTTATATCAGGGACAATCCCTGACTGGTGCCCTCTGAGCAGATGTCCCACACCACTCCCAGGGAAGAGGGAAGAGAGGAGGCACCTCCCGCTGACTGTGCGGGGGAGCCAGGGTTCCCAGGCCTACGTGGGGCAAGGGAAGGGATGAGCTGCTCCGGAAGCCTCTCTCTGGAACAAAAATCAGGGGCATGGACCATCCTCGGTCACACCTGTGTGACTTTGGGGATCAACAGTGCTCTCAACGTACATTCTCCTGGACAGTGAGCCTACGGAGGGTTCTGGATGCAGACCAACAAGCAGAGCCGCTCTTGTGATAGATGAGGAATCTGCAGGCAATGGTAGGTCTGCCTGCTGAGTGCTGGCTGGGCTTGAAATAGTCCTAACCTGGTTGACAAATAGTCCCCGGTGTCACCCAGCTCTGCTCATTCCTCAGTGTGGTCTGGTCAGAGCCAGACCCCATGCTCCGGGCTGGGGCCCCGGAGGCGACGCAGACCGAGCTCTTGTGCCCTCGAGCTGGAGGACACCCAATACAGTGTTGGTGGGGACCGGGCTGTGCGGAGGGAGAAGGAGACACAGAGAGGAGCCAGGGGACAGCAGTGCGGCAGGCTGGCCTCTGCCTCTCTCTCTTTAGCCCACCCACCACCCCTCTCACTCACGGTGCTTTAGCCATGGGGGCCTGGGGTTCCTCTCCCCACGACTGCTGCCCAGCCTGCTCTCTCCATCGCTGGGCACCTGGCTGGCTTTTTTCATCCTCCTGTTTTTCCAATGACCTCATCTCACCCAGCTCCCAGCTGATGCCTTTTCTGTAGAGCACCGATAACAATGTGTAATCAATTCTTGTTTGCACTTTCTCCCTGCTGCCAGGCTGTAAGTTCCACGCAGCCAGCACCAGGTCTGATTTACACACCATTGTAGCCCATCCCACAGCACAGTTGTGTCCTAATAAACAATGAACGAACGCAAGGCAGACCCTGGGAAGAGCCAACAGGAAGGCAGAACCAAGCAGCCCAGAGGCTGGGAGAGAGCACTGCTCCGCTGGGGACCCAGCGCGGCCTCGTGGTGGAGGTGGCATCGGAGGCGTGCGGGTCCTGTGGCTGTGAATTATAGGGTGTCCTTCTGCTTCCTATGATGCCCAAAGACTACGTATGAATTCACAAGAGGGGGCAGAGTTATGCAACCAGAATATCTGTGTACACGATCCAAGTGTCAAACACTTGGGAGACGCAGCAGTGATTATAGGTTTCAGTTGAGCCTGGCTGGGGGGCCGGGTAGATGGGCACAGGCTAAGGCAGAGCGCTGCAGCACACCCCTCTGTGTCCCTTTAAAGCACACCTTCTGGAGAACATAATATTTTATCTTGCCAAATATTTGGTCAAGCTCTGTTCTCCCGGCAGTGCTGACGAGGAATAGCAAATGCTTTCCCCTCATATGCACACCCACATCACACCCATCACACCCCCTTCATATCCTTGACACCAGGGGAAAGAGTGTGACCCGATGCTTTGGGGTTTCAATGTGCAATTCTACAGCTTCGGGATTAGGAGGCCTGGCCCTGCCCCTCACAGGAGGGTTGGGGTGGTGATGGAGACTCTGTGTGGGACGTGAGGCTTCGGGATTGCTTAGGCCTCAGAGATGAGGGGCCACTGTGCTGTGTGCCTTCCCGCTGGCTCTCTCCTGATGTCAAGTGTGTTGTGTTGGGAGAAGGTATCAGTTCACTCCCAGGCCCCCTCGTCACTTCCCGGGGATGAGACATGATCTGGGGAAGGAGGGTCGGCCTTACACCCAGTCCCAGCTCTACCACCTTCCTTGTCCTGTGCACTCTCTGAACCTCAGTATCTTCATCTGTAAAGTGACAACTCTTTGACCTTTCAGTCCTTAAAAGGACTGCTGTGAATTTGAGAAATTTCCATTAAAAAATCTGTCAACTCTCCTGTTTTAAAAACCAAATGAATTGATCAAAACCAGGGGGTGCAAGCAAGAGAAGAACACAGAAAATAGCAAAATAGGGAAAACAACCAGTTAGCCTAATTAAGAAAAATAGTAGAGATAAAACAATAGTCAAAATTAGGATTGGGAAAAGTGAATGTGACCATTGCTTTAGTATGAAAATATCATAAGACTATAATAAAATAAATGTGCCAGCTGTGTAAAAAATTTTGAAGTCATGATCAAATGTATGATTTTCTATGAAAATGTAAATTGCTAAAATTAATTTTTAAAGTTAAAAATTTCATTAGAGCAAAACCCCGGGAAAAACTGGGGGAAAAGTCAATGAATTTTATTTCTAAACATTTTGCAGCTTATAAAAAAGCAACAACCTCAAGTCACTTTACACTGGTTTTTCTTCAAAGTTTTAAGGGATATATATTACCAACCTATACAAACTATTTCAGAATGTTAAGAAATGTTAAACAATACCCAATCATTTTACAAATTAGAATACTCCTAATAACCATGTCTGACAAAGATAATGTACAAAAAATAAATCTACAAAATAATACCAGTATAACCAGCGAATTACATGTAAAGAGTCTAAATAAAGTATGTGTATGTATCAAAGTTCAGAAGTTTAGTAAAAAGCATAATGCACTATGATTAGGTAGGGTGTAATTTGGAAATGGTAAGTTTAAAATCTATTAACATACTTTATAGAGTTAAAAATAATAAGAGAAAACATGGTTACACTTTTACAATCCTATTAAAATATGTTTATATAAAAAATTTCTGAAAAAAGTTTGATAAACTAAATTTCATCAAAACAAAGAAACTTTTGCTCTAAAAAAAACAAACAAACAAACAAACAAAAAACAAAAAAAAATTGAGAAAATGAAAAGTTGAACCACAGACTGGGAGAAAATCTTTGCAAGCCAAACATCTGATAAAGGATGTATATACAGAATACTTTTAAAAAAAAACACCTTTTACAACAAGTAAGAAGGTAAACAACACAGTTTAAAAATAAGCAAAGTATTCTAACAGAACTTTAACCAAAGAAGATATATGAATGTCCAATAATCACATGAAAATAGGCTCACTATCATTAGCATTGAGGAAACGAGATATCACCAGCATCTACTGGGATGGCTCTAGTCAAAAGGACTAACGGTGCCAAATGTTGGTACATCCACTTTGCAAAAAAGCTGGACAATTTCCTAATCAAGTTACTCAGGCACCTACCCCACAGGCCAGCCATTCTACTCTTAGACATCTACCTGGGCGACATGAAAGTGTGTCCACGCAAATGCTTGTAGAGGACTCTTCATAGCAACAAAGATAATGTACAAAAAATAAATCTACAAAATAATACCAGTATAACCAGCGAATTACATGTAAAGAGTCTAAATAAAGTATGTGTATGTATCAAAGTTCAGAAGTTTAGTAAAAAGCATAATGCACTATGATTAGGTAGGATGTAATTTGGAAATGGTAAGTTTAAAATCTATTAACATAGATGGAAGCAACTCGAATGTCCATCAGCTAGTGAATAGGTAAACAGAGTGACACATTCATATAAAGGCATACAGAGTGATAACAACATGTCATATGTGTGTGAACCTCAAAAGCACTGTGAGAGTTGTGAGAGATGCTGTCCTTGCACAGTTCTTCATGTGGGGGGGGGGGGGTGCTTGATAAGCAGAACATTCCCTCTTGATTCAAAAGTCCCTCTTCCCAGGGCCACCACCCAGCCAGCTCTCTGGTCCTCCCTGCATATTCCAGGGCAGCATTCAAGTCTTCTCGTCCACTGGTGACTGATGGGTGCCCAAGCCAGTGCCCTTTGAAGGGCAGCTCCCTCTACCCTCTAGCCTGCAGGAAGCTTTATCATCGCTCCTAATCAGTTCCCTGGCCACACAGCTTTCCTCCCCAGTGATTCTTGGGCTCCCACTGCTCATTCCCCAGCCAGAGCCATAGCAACGGTGTTGTGGAAGCAGAATTGTTTGCCCTGGAAAAAACTGTAATGTCACAACAAACACCCGGCAGGCAGAGTGCATCCCGTGCAGCTGCACACTGTGAGGCACTGCTAGCACCTTCCACCATGGGCCCCTGAAGGACAGGGTGGGGGACCAGAACCAGGGCGTGTTCATTTTGCTGGTGGTAAACCCCAAAGTGTAGGCTCTGGAGTCAGGAGACTCTGCTGCTGACTTGAGCAGGCCCTGAGCATCTCTGAGCCTCTGTGCCTTATTCACCTTGCAAAGGTTTCGCGAAAATAATTTAGAAAAAGGGAAAGTGCTTGTCTGTTGCAACATGCTACCCGCATTGTGAACGGTAGTTGCTCTGACTCTTTCTGATGATGCAGAAAGCCTGGGAATCAGATTTGAGTTCAAGTTGGGCATAATCCTAAAAAGGGAATTGAGAATTGCCCCCTCAAAAGGGTTCTCCTGGGACAGAGCAGATCTAGGAATCACTGGAAGAGACTGTGGAGTGGAGATTAAAAAACAATATCGGAAGGAATACTTTACTGGATGGGATTGAGACAGATCAGATTCTGTAGGGAAGACGATCAATGAACTGGAAGGTGTAGCAAATGAATTTATTCACAGTGAAGCATGGAAATTGAAAAATTAGCAGAGTTTCAGCAAGCGATGGGACAGTATCATACAGTAAGTATAAAAGGAAGGGAGGCAAAAAGTATTTGGCAAAATCATAGCTAAACACTTCCAAATTTGACAAAATGTATAAACCCGCAGACCCCAAAAAAGCTCAACAAACTCCAGGCAGATAAACACAAAGGAAACCAAACAACAATATATCATAATCAAACTGCTAAAACAGAAACAAAGATAGACATTGCAAAGCAGCCAGATTAAAACACACACACACACACACACACACACACACACGTTACATACAGAGGAACAAAACTCTGCAGTCACTTTGGAGGAGTGAGTGCAGAGGCTGGAGAGATGAGCAGGACCAGAGCACAGTGGCCCAGAGGGGACCTCATGCCAGGGGCAGCAAGGAGCCAGGTTTACATGGGGGATGACACTTTCAGCTCTGGGCTGAGGACAGAGCCCTCTGGCCCCAGTGGGAGGACTGTCAGAGGTGTAGGTGAGGCATTTATGTGATGGAATGACAGTGAGGCCAGGCACAAGTGTACCCACACAAGGGTACCAGACACAAGGGTACCAGGCACAGGGTACCAACACAAGAGGTATTCAGGGTGTGGGGTCCCTGAACTTGGGATTGGAAGATGGGGCAGGAGAAAGCAATGGCTCTGGTTGGGCCCTGGGTGATAGAAGATGGACCCTTGGAAATAGGAACCCAGAGGGAGGAGCAAGTCTGTGGGTGGATGATGAGCTCAGTGGGGGGCAGTGTCCATCAGGATGACATCCCTGTAGAAGTGGGAAGTGGAGGTGCAATGTGTGCTATGCTGGGATGGCAGAGACCAGGGCTTCTCCAACTCAAATGCATACACCTCACCCTGGACACCTTGTTAAAACACAAATTCTTACTTAGTAGGTATCTTGTAGGGCCCAGAAGTCTGCATTTCTAGTGACAGTCTAAACACTTGGAGTAGCAAGGGTGTGAGGAGTTTTTCTGTGCTGTTAATTTTTTTTCTTACTCTCACCAAGTCTGTATTTTCAGAAGCAGCGATGCTTCCTCTAAAGAAAGAAAAAAAAAACACAAAACACCCAAACTCTGTCCTCTCTACTGGCCACCTAGAAGACACATATCAGGGAACTGGCTGCTTCCACATTCCCTGCCTGGCTCACTCACTCCTGGTCACAGATGCTTCTAGAATGTGAGCTGGCCTAGAACAAAAGTTTCCTGGGATGAGAGAGAGAGAGAGAGAGAGAGAGAGAGAGAGAGAGAGAGAGAGAGAGAGAGAGAGATTTAGCAGATCACACCAGTGGCAAAGAAGAGTTGAGTTCCCTGTAGAGAATGCCAACCGCCTGCCTGCTGCACCCTATGAACCTCGGAACCTCGGTCTCCTCGCCGCCTTGCAGAGCAGCTGAGGAGGAATGGAGCGTCGCGTGTAAGCTGGTGGGCCCAGGGCGTGAGTGCAGGGACCATGAAGTGGCTGCAGCCCCTTCCTTCCTCCAGCATCTGATTGGCTCAGCATCGCCTGGCCTGGGATCAGGCACTGGGTTTCCGTGTGGCCCCCCACTTGCCACAGATCACTCACTCCAGGTGACCTATTACAGGGGAGTCTGAGCATCGCTCTTAACCTCTCTGGACCATCTACTGAACGAGGATAATGAGTCACCATGCAGATGGGTGACGGTGACTAAATGAGTGCATGTGTGCAGCGCGCCTCACAGCAGCTGTACGTGATAGAGGAGCAATTCGTGTTCAGTTGATCCACCACTGAAGCCCCTGCATCTTCCTTCCACAAGCCCGCCTGCTTTGGGGCTGTGACACTCAAAGGGGAAATACCCTGCTGTGTGGGCTAGCGATGACAACGCCAAGTGCAGACATTTCTCATCGGGCGTCCCTGATGTGTCCCTGCTGTGATTGGCTGCTTCCTACCCACCTCCTTTCTCCATGTCCATGCACACCCGCCCTGGTGTCTACTAAACTGTCCAGTTTCCAGAGTCCACCCGCTGTGGCCTTGGCGCCCAAGGCAAAGAAAACGCCCACTTTGTGAAAAGGAAGCAAAGGCTTGTTTACAGGACACTGGTTGGTCACCGGCACTAAAGCTGCCTCCCAGGGCTCTGAGCTCCCAATTAAGCCCTGGATCTGCAGACAGTAAGGTCAGCCCTAAAGGACCTCAGGTGGACAAGTCCTGAGCCAGAGCTGCCTGCCTCAGGCTCCATCGCTGCAGAGTGATCCTGGTTTCCCACAGGCTCCCATCTGGAGAGAGGACGTGCTCTCTGTGCACGGCTTCTCTGGTGGACTCCTATGTGCGGAAGACAGGGAGGGCGTGATGAGGGAGCATGTTGCAGGGACAGTGTGTGGGCTGGTGAGCCCATGCCCAGGAAATGACATGGCCCCACCTCCACGGCGGATGGTAGGAGGGATGCTGAGCTTGAGATGGGGCGTACCATGCATGGCAAAGCTGCTGCAAGCACTCCTACAGGAATGTCATCTGGATTTGGATGCCCAAGCGGATCACACATGAGGAGCAACTGTAACACAGGACATTGGATTGCTCTTCTGATAAAGCAACCAGTGACCATTCCAAATAGTAAGAGACAGAGGCCCCAGGGGTGAGAATAATGAGGGAGGCTTTGTGATGCGGATGCAATGGAATGTCGTCTGGGACCCAGAGGGGGCCTGAATTCACCTGTGACCCTTCCTGCACACACTCACCAAGACTTCCAACCCTTCCCTAGGCCAACAGGACACAGCAAGGCAGCCCTGCCTAGCACAGCAGCCCCACCTTGGGTAACAGAAGGGACAGATGTCACATGACCAAGGTGCTCAGGTCCTTGGTCCTGGGGGAGAGTCGTGACTTCCTCCGAGTTTTGCGCCTCGTGAAACACAAGGACGGGAGGAGCTGAGCTGTATCAAAAGCCCAGCCTCGGGATCTCATCCCTACCCAGCATGAACAGGTGTAAACACCTTGAGTCAGTCATAACAATTGCCCTGGGAAAGGAAATGCATGGTGGTCATTGATATCCAGCAGCCATGTCCCTGTCTGGGCCCACCTGGTTTTCCCCGATTTTCCTTGTTTTACTATAATTCACAGAGAGTGAGGGAAGCCATGAATGAGTCACATCCAGGTCAACCCCACCAATTTTTAAGCACCTTTATTGAGATAGAATTCATAGGCTCTGCGATTTACCCATTTAAATGGTACCATCTACTGGTCTCTGATGAATTTAAAGTTGTGCCACCATCACTACATCCAATTTTAGAACATTTCCATCATCCCCCACAACCCCCCCCCCCAAAAAAAAAAAACCCTGAACTCTTTAGCTATGACGGTGAATGCCACCATCCCTTCCAGCCCTGGGAAATCTTTCATCCATTTCCTGTCTCTAAAGACTGGCCTACTCTGATTTCATATGAATGGAGTCATATAGCAGGAGGTATTTTGTGGCTGGCTTCTTTCACTTAACATATTTTCAAGGCTCATCCATAGTGTTACATGAATCAACACTCCATTCTTTTTTATGACTGAATAATATTCCATTATATGGATGTACCTGACTTTGCTCATCTATTTGTCCCTTAATGAGCATTTGAGTTGTTTCCACTGTTTGGCTACTGTAAATAGTGCTATTACAAACATTTGTATACAAGTGTCTATGTGGATATATGCCTTCATTTCTCTTGGGTATATTCCTGGAAGTGGAATTGCCAGGTCATACAGTAAGTCTATGCCTAACTTTCTGCCAATTTCCTTTGAAGAAACCTAGAGTCTTATGGGATATCACCCAGAGCTCTGCTGCTCCTTTCTTGGTCCTGGCTCACTTGCAAGCTTGTGTCTCTGGCTTTCCCTCGAGGTCCTTGCAGCAAATCTGTTGTTGACTAGGTTTTCCCCAGCCATTCTCTGTTGCTTGCACCAGAAGCTCAGAGGGACTCTGAGCATGCCAGCAGCTTTGATTAGAGAGTGGCTCAGCAGACAGGCTCTAACATGGTGCCATGTTTGGTTGGCTGTGACACCAGTTTGCCAAGGATTAGGTAGGTAACCCAGAACAAGGCACTGGGTTGAACCAGAGGCACTAGTAAAACTTCTATGTGGGCCATGAGGCTGGTCTCTGATATACACCAGCTGCTGACACCTCAGGGCCTGCATCCCATCTCGCTGGTCGTTTTGATTTCAGCCCCATGAGCAGGTCTGTGCACACTCAGACTTGCCCAGCTCTGCCAGCCTCGCCCAGTCAAGCAACCCTCCGCATTCTGTCCCCATGCCCCTCCAGCACTGTTGGGGTCACCCAGCCTGCATACAGGGAATAACAGGGAACTACTGTCCCCAGCGGTAATGCATTAAACAATGGGGCCCAGAGCCAGTGAGTCAATGTCCCGCTTGTCAGCCTTCCCTGACAGTGCAGAGGTGACCTCTGCACTTGCTGCCTCTTGGCAAGGGGCCTGCTGCTGCTGGCAGTGACCTCACCAAGCCTTTCCTCTTCTCCCCCTCACATGCCCTGCTCCTTCACGCCCATGTCTCAAAATCACCTCCTTTATAGAACATCCGCACCCTGTCCTTGAATCAGCATCTGCTTTGGGGAAAATAAAAATAAAACCACCGGCAAAATCTCCCTAAGGAAAGTTCCCAGCTGCACAATATATAGTGCACACAGGAGACAAGAGCCTGGGCCAGGAGGCAGGGGCCCCAGGCCCAAACCCTGGCTCGGTGAGGCTCAGGCAGAGCCCTGGTCCCCGTGTCTGTGAAACAGCTCCTTGGAGACAGTGCTCAAAAGGCTCCTGCCATCCATCCAGTTCTGAGTGCTGACAGTAGGTATCTTTTGCCCTGGCTGCTGTCTCAGTGGTTAGAGCACCAGCCTGCACACCGAAGGGTTGCAGATTCGACTCCCAGTCAAGGGCACATACCTGAGTTGCAGGTTTGATCCCCAGCCCTGGTTGAGGCTCAAGAGAAAGGCAACCAATTGATCTCTCTCTCTCTCTCTCTCTCTCTCTCTCTCTCTCTCTCTCTCTCCTTCCCCCAACCCCACTCCCTTCTACACTCTCTAACAAAATGCACACACACACAAAAACAAACAAAAAACAGGCATCTTTTGATAATAAAGCCTCTTCTTGGGTTTGAGGTCTCGGTGGAAGCTCTGCAGGCATCTCTCTGCTGACTCATGACCCTGCTGCCTAACTCATGTCCAGGGCCTGTGGCCGTGCCCAGCAGCAAAGCCAAAAGGAACATCCACTGTGCAGCCTACAAGTGGCCACGTCACGTTTCATTGAGGTCCCGCTCTGTGAAGGCCAGTCGTGGCCCTGGGCAGTGGCCACACTCTGGAAATCAGCCTCCTGGACGCTCATGTCTCCTCACCCAGTGACCCTCACCTGCCGACCCAGTGACACTCACCTGCTGACCCAGTGACCCTCACCTGCCGACCCAGTGACTCTCACCTGTAGACCCAGTGACCTTCACCTGTAGACTGGCTGCTTCTAGGCTGGTGGCACTAAGCCAGGGCTTGAGGTGCACGTGAGGCATGGCTTCATCACAGCCTAGAAGTTGTAACAGCCCTGGGTTTGAGGATGACTTCTGACTCATTTGTTCATTCACCCATTCATTTATGCAACTAGAATTTTGCCGGGAGCCGGTCCATCCTTGCTGTTTCAAGGGACCTGGCATATATGGCATACTGTTCTTAATATGTTTGCTCACCTTCTTGGCACTATGTGTTTTAACCAAGGTCACCTCTCTGAGAAAGGTTGTTTCCCCAGGTAGGGATTTCCCCCTGAAGTTAGGGAGGGAATAAAACCCCTTAACTAAGTGCCAAACGGGTAATTAATCACTTTAACTACGAACAATCATGCTTAAGCTACATAATCTTTACTCCCTGGAATGGAGATAAGAAACGCCCTAACCTTTGGAATAGAGATTGATAGGATTGGAATCAACTGGTATAAATACAGATGTAACAAGACAACAGGACACAGAACCTAGACACAGAACCTACACAGAACCTAGAGACAGAAGAACTTCGCTGGAGAGAACATGGCAAAAGATCCTGGACAGAAACTGGAGACAGAACCTAGAGACAGAACCTAGCAAGAGAACATGGCAAAAGATCCTGGACAGAAACTGGCCTCAGAACCTAGAGACAGAACCTAGCGAGAGAACATGGCAAAAGATCCTGTACTGAACCTGACTACAGAAATTGGCAAGAGAACCTGACTAGAACCTGGTGACTGAACCTGGCTGGAGATCCTGGACAGAACCTGGCTGGAGAACCTAACGAGGGAACATGGCTACAGAACCCGGCTGGAGAACCTGGAGAACCTGGCTGGAGAACCTAGCAAGAGAACATGGACACAGAACCTGGCTGGAGATTCTAACCAGAACTTCGCTGGAGATCCTGACCAGAACTTGGCTAGAGATCCTGGCTAGGCTGCTGATCAACTGAACGCTGTCTCCATGTCATTCCTTCTTCGCCGACTCCGTCCACACCTTTGGGGACCCCTGGACCTGCTGGGGTTGGACCCCAGCAGAATTTATTTAAAACCTAGTTTCTTCCAGCCACTCTATGAGATTTGGATGTACAACAAAGAAGAATAGATTCTGCTCTCAGGAACCACAGTCTCCTGGGGACGGGAGATGGGGGGGGGGGGGGCGGCAGATAATGAGCGCTGACGGTACAGGGTGGTGAGTGGTGGGGAGAGTCAGGTGGGTAAGGAGGGATGGGGAGCAGAGGAGACTGAAGAGGTGTGATCTATCAGATGTGTCCATGCCCTGTTCCACATCTGGGCACACCATTTATTGTTGCAACAACTGGCAGCCCTTAGACTTGGCCTGGCAGCACTAAACCCTAGCCGCACCCCATCCTCCGGCTTCTGGTCCCAGCACCTCCCTGCCACCACTGGTGGGTTGCCTGTGAGCAGCGCAGCCAAGCTCACCACGTGAGGGGTGGACACTCCCTGGGGCACCCTCACCTGTGGGTGACATAGCTGCTGGGGAAACACTCCTGTTTTCACTATCTAGGGCAGTGATGGCGAACCTTTTAAGCTCGGCGTGTCAGCATTTTGAAAAACCCTAACTTAACTCCGGTGCCGTGTCACATATAGACATTTTTTGATATTTGCAACCATAGTAAAACAAAGACTTATATTTTTTTATATTTATTTTATATATTTAAATGCCATTTAACAAAGAAAAATCAACCAAAAAAATGAGTTCGCGTGTCACCTCTGACACGTGTGTCATAGGTTCGACATCACTGATCTAGGGTGCAAAATTTGCGGGCACATTCCAGAAGATTCCTCAGAGTGCTCCCGGTTGCTCACACACGTGACCAGCTCAATGACACATGGTCAGATTGGCTTCCCTTCCCTTCCTGTTTAACTCTTTCCCATCTACCCATTCTGGGATCACTCTTAAAAATAAAATGCCTGCATGCAAGCCCTTTCCTAGCAGCTAGATGTGGGGTAAGGGGAACACAAGCTAAGAGATGCAGTCAGCCCCAGCTGGGGAGGGCAGGAGGCAGGACTAAGGAAACCTGACCTGGGGTGGCTGCTGAAGAGGGGGGTGGCAGGGCTCCCCCATCCTGCAAGGGCCCAACTCCAAGAGCACAGCTGAGCTGCACAGCGCCTCCTGTGGCCTGTGAGTGGACTTTACAGGTGAGGAGCCCTGCTGAGAGGGGTCACTGGAGAAGTGGCCAAGAACTAGGTCCTGAGACCTTGACCACCACCAGGGCTTTATTGTGGAGCCAGAGAAACTGTGGGAGTAGAGCAGCAGGCACAGCCCCCTGAGCAGGACGCTCATCCTTGTCTCAGCCGATGCTGAGCACTGCCCGCTGTCAGGAGAGCTTGCGGGGAGCTGGGGGCGGGGGGAGGAGCTGCCATGTCCCATGTCCCTGCACAGATGAGCAAACTGAAGCCAGCACACAGGCACACAGCCGCATGAAGCTAATGGTGGTGGAGACCAGCTGCAAATGAGGGTCAAGGGCTCCAGTGGAAGATGGGGAGTGTGAGCTTTCATCTGGGCGCCCAGGAGTCCAGACAAAAACTGGGGGTCTTGTTATCAGGGAAAGAAGGGAGAAAGGACATCGGGAGACAACGAGCTTCTGCTATGGGGGACGGGGTGTGGGGGGTGCGGAGCCAGGGTTCGACCCCACTGAGCCTGCCAACTTTCTCTCTCCCTGAGCACAGCTGAGCAATGTGGGTACCGGAATTTGGCTGCCATGGTGAGGGGAGTAGGAGGCCCCACCCAGACCTCCGTGTCGCAGACACACGCTCCCAGCCAGCCTCTCCCTGGAGCTCAGCGCTGGCTGGTGGCACTTCCTCCCCACATTCTCTGAAGCCGCTGATGCCCCTGCTCCTCTGGTGCCGAGTGGCTCCCGGTGCACTCTGGGTGCCCAGCTCTGACACATTCCCCCCCTCTGGGCCCTCTGCCTGGAATTCTCCCCCACACCTCCCACAGCCCCCTCCCTGTTAATCAGGCATCAGCACCCTCACCTCCGCCTCGGCCTTCCCGGGCCCGTCGGCATTTCAGTCCAAACCCCGTGCTGTCCTTGCCATGCACCATCTCCATGCAGTCATTGGCTCATCTTACTGCTTTCCATCTCCACGCGCCGTAACGCAAACTCCAGGACACATTACCCACCTGTGCTGTCCCCGCAGCATCTAGAACAGTGTCTAATGCCTAAAAGTTGATCCATAAATGTTTGAACGAATGGATGATGGTGACTAAGTCAATGAGTGAGTAGATGAAGGAATGGTCCCTTTGATAATCTAATCCAGGGGTGAGCAAACTTTTTGACTCGAGGGCCACAATGGGTTCTTAAACTGGACTCAGAAGAAGGAGCTGCGGCCGTGTTTCCCGACGTTGCCATGTTAACACTGCTGCTGGTGAAGGAGCGGAGGGGAGAGCAAGAGAACCCTCCGCTCTTTCGGCTCCGCGGGCCGGATAGAACAGCCGAACGGGCCGGATCCAGCCCGTGGGCCGTAGTTTGCCCACAGCTGCTCTAAACCCTTCGGCTCACCAGTGCTGTATGTACTGAGTGTACTATGTGTACTATGTGCACTTGCTGCAGCCTGCTGCCCACCCATCTACTCCCAGGACCCCTTCCCACACAGCCATGTACCCAGTGGGTCTCATGCTCCCGACCCCTCTGCAATGCCCCAGGCAGCATGGAACACCTGAGGAGGGGGCTCTTGGCCCACGAGTCTGAAGTTCCAGCTCTTCTCTCCCACCCCCCACTGAGTGATAGGCGGGGGTGACTTGACCACTCCAGCCCTGCAGTGGTGGAGTGAGCACTGTCTCCCCTGGTCACAGGGAGGAGCTCAGAGGTCCTGTGTGTCTGCCTCTGGGGCACGGTGACACTTTCCTGTAGGTTCCCTCCTTGTCCTTGCTGTCCCCGAGACCAGCCTTTGGCCTCTTCATGAAACAGCTTCATGAGTGTTCATCCAAAGCCAGGCTCTAGTCCTGTGGTTTGGAGTCTCAAGAAGGGACGTAGGGATCCCCTTCTTCTCTTCACCTCAGGAAGGAAGTTTTGGGTGTGACATCCATAGAAAGTGCCCGGCACCTGGGGTCAGTGTAACAAAACACAGGCCACCCCCTCACTGTATGGTTTAGTATAGGGAACTGTCCACACTGCAGACCACCACTCACCTGCCACCATTCAGCACAAAACTTACCTCCTGCCCTTTCCTTCTTACCTGGATGGTTAGAACCCCCACTTCCTCCAATGCCACTTCGCACACGGATCTATTACAGACCTTACCTCACTGGCTGTGGCCAGCTCTTCAGTCCATTTATCTACTCACTCACTCATTCATCCATCCATCCATCCAGTCAGCCAACATTGAGTAGGTGGCAGTTACTGCTGGAGAGAAAGACAAAAACAAGGGCACAGCCTTTACGCCCATGGATCTCAGCCTGTAAAATGCAATGTCCATGAAGTGGGGGTAAGTCAGGGTAAGTCAGAACAGACTGGCCAAGAGGGGCACCGACCTCAGGCTTCTGTGAGCAGGAAGGTCCTCTGGGGTCTGGGCTCAGGGTTCCGGGAGTCCAGGCATCAGGCAAGGATGGGAGGTGAACCTACAGGGAGAGGGAGAGGGGGAGGAGTGGGCATAGGGGAGGGCACGGTGTGTGCCACAAACAGCTGCTTCGCAAGCAGCCATCACTGGGTGAAGGATCACTAGGAGAAAGGGTGCGTTGAGTGGAGGGTGCTAATGATATTATGCATCACCGGGAACTATGCAAGGTGCTGCCCAGGTCATTTCACAGATTCCCTGAAGTCTGTGAGAGGGTGACTACTAGCCCCGTTTTACAGATGAGGAAAGAGGTGCGCACTTTCTAGGTATGTGTCAGGGCCACACAGCTAGTGATGCCAGCGTCAGCTCTCAGTCCAAAGCACCCAACTTCATAGCCCTACTCTTATTCCCAGCCGCCCGCCAGCCAGGAAGTCCAGCGTGGAGAAGGGGGAGGGAGAGGGGGAGGCCTGGGTGGGGAGCTGTGCAGTGTATATGCCCAAAGCAAAGGGGCGCCATCAAAGAGAGCTGAGCAGCTGAGGATAACACCCGAATCTTCACCTACTAGTAGACTGGAAGCTGTCAGGAGGCAGAGGCTGGTGCCCGTCATCTCCAGGCCCCGCCCCCAGCTCACTGCCTGACACAGACATTGCTGCCTGACCGAAAAGAAATCAGGGAACTGGTGAATAAATAAAGCGATGGAATGTTGTCAGACTTTGGCTTCAAAGTATACTTGCTAGGATGAGATTTAACACAATGTGACAGAAAACGTACAATAGTGGCTTAAACAAACAAAAGAATAGTTTACTTGCTTTACTGTATAGAAGTCCATAGGCAGGCAGTCTGGGCTGATGTAGTGCTTCCCAAGGGTCAGGGGCTAAACCTTCACTATTGCTTGCCCTCCTTCCGTCATATGGCTCCTTCTGTGTAGGTCTCCTCAAGACCCAAAATGCATGCTGGAGCTCCAGCCATTAAATCGCCATTCTAGGCAGCAGGAAGCAGAAAAGGAAGGCGTAGGATCAGCCACATGCCTTTTAAGAGACTTCCCAAAGCTTTCAAACAACTTCTGCTCACATCTTAGTGGCCAGCACTTACACATTCCCTCTGGCCCCAAGGAAAGCTGGAACAGCAGTCCTTAGCGGGACGCACTGCTGCCCTGCACACATGCTGGTATTAACCAGACGAGGGAGTGTGGACGTTGGAGAAGGCAACCTCCAGCCTCTGCCTCTGGAAGTGAGCGGCTTTGTGCAGACCTGCGTGCGAGGGCATCTGTCCTGGGGAGGACGTGCTCCCTCGCCTCCCAGGGAAGCGGTAATCTCAGGGACTCCAGGAAGAGGAGGGCTCGGCAGCTACAGAGATTTCATCTGCCTGGTAAATGGGAGCCACTGAGCCCAGTGACTGCCCTGAGGAGAAGACAGGCGCTTGGCTGGTTCTGGGTTGCTCTCCCCGGTGTCTGGGCCTCCTGTCACTGCTGGATCAGGGCCTGCTTGACAAGACCCATGAAAGGGACTGGCTGAGACTCTCCCCCACCCCCAGGACAGCCCAATGTTGAGGCAGAGGAGAGGAGATCATGGGAGGGAGAGGCAGAGGTGGGGAGAGGCAGGGGAGGGGAGATCATAGAGGTGGAGAGGCAGAGGAGGGGAGAGGCAGAGGAGGGGAGATCATGGGCAGGGGGAGAGGCAGAGGGGAGGAGAGGCAGAAGGCGATAAAGGCCATTCTGGCATGCATCAGGGGTGAGGAGGACAGGACCCCACAGGTCCTCGCCGCCCTCTAATGAGCAACAGTGCAGACACAGCACCCACGTGTCACCTCAGCCCCCTGGGGTTTTAGGGAGCATCCTTTCCAAACATGAGAGTTTCTGTAGAGAGGAGTGCAGAGACATCCATTTCCTCATCTATCAAGTAGGTATGAGAATCCCTGCCGCTCAGGGTAAGGGGTGGTAGGAGAAATGACCCACACAGTAGCTGAGACAGCTACAGCCCTGAGATATTTGGGACTGAATCTGAGAGATGTGCATGTCAGCCTTTGAGGTCCAGCCAAGGAGGGACCCCTGAGGTGGGCAGCCACCTATCCTCCCTGCCAGGCCTTCCTGCCCCCATGGCCACCTCCAATATCTCCCAGGTGATCCGTCAATCCATGGAGCGTCTGGAGCAGGGACCTCAACATTGGGCTGTCCTGGGGGTAGGGGAGAGGACCGGCCTGGGAGCTGGACTTGGACTTGGAGGAAGAAGGAGGTTGCCCTGGAATGGAGCTGACAGTGAGGCAGGTGGCCTGTGCAGAGCCCCCACCCCCCTCCCCCAGCACCAGCCGTCGCCAGCGTCATCCATTCTTTCTTTGAACAACATACTTTCCATGTCATGAAGCAATGGCACACCTCGCTTTGATTCGATTTACTCTAAGGTACATGATAACCCACTTTACAGATGGGGATGTGAGCGTCATAGGAGACCCCATAGTGTGTAAAGGTGAACAGAATGCACCTCCTCCTTTTTGCCTTGTGTCCTCTACATGCAAGTTACAATACCTGGTCCCAGGAAGCCACAGACCACACCTGTCAAGGAGCTGGACACCATGATGTGTGTGTGTGTAGTGTGTGTGTGGTGTGTGTGTGGTGTGTGTGTGGTGTGTGTGTGTGGTGTGTGTGTGGTGTGTGTGTGGTGTGTGTGTGTGGTGTGTGTGTGGTGTGTGTGGTGTGTGTGTGATGTGGTGTGTGTGTGTGTGTGTGTGGTGTGTGTGGTGTGTGTGTGGTGTGTGTGTGGTGTGTGTGTGGTGTGTGTGTG